>NW_009601122.1:54402-64504 GCF_000690535.1 Cariama cristata
AGGGAAGTTACAGAGCAGCTTTGGTGGGCACCTGGCATCCAGCCAGGGTCAACCCACCACATATGTTTAAGAAAAAAAAAATTAGAATATCCATGAATGCAGAAACAGAACTCTATTTGAGGAAAATTAGTTTAGCCTATGCAATACCTGGCTAAATAAGACTGATTTTCTGCTTAAAAGACATCACAAAATAGCTTTAAATGACATTTCCTACAGGGCTAGTCTTTGTGCATTGAGTGGCAAAGTGTATTTCAATGACAAAGTAGCTTGAAAAGCAATTGAAATGCCAAAACTTATTTTTTCCCAGCCAGAAATCCCCTCTCACTATACTTGATGGACTTCTGTGGCAGTAAGGTCAAAGAAGGGCAAATACTCCAAAATATTATCTGCCAGTAGCTTCTTCAATTTAAAAGCATTTAAATGGCAATTTCAGCTATGCTCCAGCTCCTTCTTGTATTTGCCTTCCAAGGACATTTGAATGATTAATTTTCACTTGCACAAATAATTGCACGAGAAGAAGAACATTTAAAGACTGTGGAGAAGAGATGACTTGCTTTATATGGAGTGGGACAACGTCTGACAGGGCTGGGGGACAGGCTTTTACAAAATCCCTGCCAAGACCTGGCAGAAAGGCAGTTAAATGAGCCCGATAAGGATCTGATTGCAACCTTCCAGCCAGAACAGCATGCACATGAAATAAAATTAAATGTAATCTCTGCTCCCAGTCAAATAAACCATACAGTAAAAGGGTCTGTGTGAAAATGCAGCATTAAAAAAAGCCCTCCTGCTATTCCTCTACTGCCTTGCCCTGAGAAATTTGACTTTTCAAACCTCTTTTAGTTTTGAAAAGTTCAGGGAAGATGATGGGGGTATCCTTTGAGCTGAGGGGGCTCGGATATGGCCCTGCAGAAGAAGCCAGCCTCATACAGACCCGAACGGGGACCGACCCTAACTCACCGGGAAAGCAGAGCGCCAGACTAGCGAGTGCCATCGCTGGAGGGAGCGGGCTGAGGCTGAACACAACCCCTGCGAGCAGATTCCAGTGTCAAGCACATTCTGAGTGCTTGTGACCCTCCCGGACAGAAGAGCAAAGACCAGGGTAAAGTCAGCAAATATGGGATTTGTTATGAACTGTTCTGCTAGCTCCCACTGTAGCTGTCTACGTTTAAAGGAAAAAAGGGTGCCAAAAATGTAAACAAAGTAAACAATTTTTCTTTTTGGTGTAAAAATGGTGCGGTATTTCTAAACAGCTGCTTAAACACAGACATTAACCTAAACAAAAAAAAGAGCTAGAAGATTTTATTTTAAAACATGCCAGAAAGATTTTGGCATCGATGCACAACAGAATTTGTGATAGATGCCGATATGAACATTTGAAACAAGAAAAGAGATCTTTCTCTTTACTGCCACAACCATGACAAAGATTGCAACAGCAATCATTTCTTAATCTAGAGCTGTTCAGATGAGACTTGGGTATGTTCCTTATCATCTGTGACACCATTTTTGTGCAGTTTATTGACAGGAGTTAAATCTTTGTGTGCTGCAAACTATCTTAGAGCATTGCATCAGCACAATTCTGTTTAAGCCTTCTGAACTAATAAAAAATTAAATTAAATGAGAATACTTAATACAATATATATCTTTTCTCAGAGATAAGCTGGATTCTGCAGTTCTTCCTAGGTATTTCATGTCCCTCTTATGTGGAGGCAGACTAAGGTGGCAGGATGAAGCTCGGTAGGTTTGAAAATCCTCACTTCTGACTGTCAAAATCTAACATCTGTTTCTGTATTACCTGCAGAGTTCAGGTCTTGTCTTTAGCACAGTAATACCATCCACTGGGGAAAAAGCCATATGGGAAATGAGCAAGCAAACCAGACTGGGAAATGACAGTATTGCAATAACTGTTGGTTCACAGTAACACTGAATACAAAAAAGACAACTGTCTTTGTTAGACGTTCTCAACATTTGTGAAAACCATTCCAGGAACAGCAATACGGAAGACAAACAACAATTACGTAGTCATTTGATTATAAAAACATAACACCTACATATCTGTACACACAAAATATTGATAAATTAGTCTTATTATCTATTTATATGCATATGAACACAGAAGTAGAAATTAATTACAGTATCTATTTGTGTCTATTTTATCTCAATCCATGAATGCCAAAAGTAATAATAATGATTTAGATTTGTACTCAGAGAGCTGGAACTTTGCTCGTAATTCTTTCATTTTAGTATCCAATTTGTACCTTGGCAAAAGTCTTCACTGCCCAAGTATCTGAGTATTTGGTATATAATTTACTATATTAATACCCATTTAATCACTTCAGTCATTGTGGAAGCTTAAACAACCTGATCCAGTTTTGGTTTCATATTAAATTGCTCTTTATTCTCACAAGAAAATTTTCTTGCACGAGTACTGCTGAACTTAATCAATCTTATGAGCTGACAAACACAGTACTGAGCAAGTTAGTGTAGGTCTAACTCAAAAAATATATAATCTAACCTGAGCTCTTTATTGCTTTTACTTAAGTGAAACCTCTCCAGATGCAGAGTTATTACATAATTATATAGAGTTATAAAAGCACAGAAGTCTGAGATATAAAGGATTTATTGGGCCACATTTATACTTTTCTAAACGAACTCCTGAAACTAAATGCAAAAATGCACATGTAATTACATGGCCATATTTGTATGTGCAATTACCATGATTACAAGCTGGGCAAGTCCCAACAGCCAGTTAGGCATCTAAAATGGTTACATTCATCCCCTCCTGATGAACCACCACCCAACATACAGATGTTACAAAATACAGAATATATATAGATGCAAAATATTCCAAGACAGTAATTCTTAGGCCTTTTGTTTAAGAAGCTGACTTATTAAGACGCAGAAATAAGTACAGCGGTACTACCCAAAATGCTTATTTTTTTTCCCTTCCTTTTGTTTTTGTCCAATCCATTTTAAGGTCTGAAATGAGACAAAATGGCTTGTATTCCCAGACGGTGAAGTAAGAAACAGATAGCTGGACGCATACAATAACAAGAAAAATAACCACACGGGGAAACTGAATATAGCTGGAAGCAAAAGATGAGCCAAAATATCTCCTCTATCTGAAATTCTATTAGGTTGGACATCATTCTCGGCATCGCAAAGCTAAACTTTAGAAATATTCAAGAGTGATGGTTTTCATACGCCTTTTCAGCATGGTTCCAATTAAATGAATGGAAAGAAATACAATCCCACATCTTTTTGCTATCTCGAGCCACTGCATTTAAATGCCACCCCAATATATTTTTGTGTAGAATCTAATAGCAAACAGTCACAATATTGGGATGCCTTTCTGTCTGTTTAGAAAAACGTATGCCAGATATGAAATGTTGACCTGTTCTCACATCGTGCGCTGTAATTCATTTTGAATATCCCTGTTGACTGAATCCTTCCCTCACTGTTTGGATTTTCTGAGTCAGACAGGCTCAGTCCTGCATTAGTCTTTATGCACCCAAAACTCCCACTGACTTCAATAGTTTTCAGGCACGCTGGGCATACAGGGCCAGCCGCTGCAAAAGTTATATTGTATTGCAGGAGCCCACGTCCCTACAGCCGGTCAGTTCACCTCCTTTTACAATTCTCTTTAACTACAAATTACGGGGACAGAGGTGCCCCTTTCAGAGGAGCTAGGGCAGAGGGTAGGGCGAAAGCAGAGGTCAGCCCCTACACAAAAGCTGACAAGCTTACTGAATAAAAACACAAAATAAAGGAGCTTATTAAGCTGTCATCAGCAGGGTAAGTCTGTGCAAACAATAAGCCCTTCTGCATTAGTGTAGGCACCCTAGCTAGATTTTCACAAAAATAAATGTCAAGCCAGAACCTCGCTCAAAGTGTTACGTTTCATTTATAGAGGTTGCTCAGGAATGGTAGGACAGGGCACCTTCCCCAGCGGGGCTCTGCCACCTCGGCTCTGCCCCGCTGACGGGCTGCGGCAGAATCGCTGCCCCAGCGACTGGCCGGCAAAACTCCCCTGTACAGATCACGCGATTTCCCTAAAAGTTACAACACATCGTGAATCTTTTTCTTTGCCTTGCTAGTTTTTAGCCCTTAATATTCACAATCTTTAGATTTTCTCTACAACCACAAAAGCTGGAAATTTCCCCCTTTTTTCTTTAATGAACATGAGATTTCCATGAGTCCAGGAACCGGAACTTTGAGAACACAATTACCAGTTGTAATATAAGTGACAGGCTCAACTGCATTACATTAGAAGTAATTTCTAGAAATCTAATTCTCTTTCAGTTTGGACTTGCCCAAACTTACTACAGTAAGGCCTAACTGCTGCCCACAATAGAAAAGTGCGATTAAAAATATCCTCACTTTTATGAAGGGCAACAGTAGTCAACACTCGCCATAGCCTTTCTTTTCAAAAAAATATATGGACACAGGGTTACCTAACCAAAACTGGTTGTGTTGAGATTGTATTTTCTAGGGACTTGGTGCGGAGGGGAAATAAAAAGCTCCCACTGACAGCAGTAGCCATGTGATGAGCCATTTGTTTGAGCTGCTACACATCAAAACCAGAACAGCACATTTTAGGAGCTCTTGCTACTTTATTGCTATCAAAGTGAATGTAGTATTTTTTATGGAACCAGTCCTTAGATTCACCTTTCATTCCTGGAGCACAGGGACAGTCCCTGCAAGAGCAGGAACTCCCAGCACTGCCTGATACAGCTATCATTTACCAACGCATGATTTGAGATGTTTATGTCACTCTAAGATCTATTCATCCCTCAGGTTTCAAATACTTCCCTTCATTGCTGATGGTATACACATATATAAATATACACATATATGTACACGAGCACTTAGATATGTATGTATTTGTGTATATGTGTGTTTCTATATATAACATATATATGATATTTGCATCTATATTTTGGTATTTTTTTTTATCTGTTTTAAAATATATATTAAGATATTTTTATATATTGTCACACCTACTCAGCCCAAAATCATCTGCAAACCTGTAACATGCATCCCCCTGGAAAAAAGATGAGCTCCCTGAAAGGTCTGCACTTAATAAATATTGATCCAATGTCAACCTTTCTGCTACAGGATATATAGAGATGGTGCATGAGAAGTGAATTGATTTTCCTCATTGAAATCTAACAATCAAGCCCTGCCAAGTGCTGAGCTTCATTGGAAAAAGACGTTCATACAGGGGGTCCCCAGCACCACGCAGAACATTTTAAGAGCAGGACCAAAACTGCACGCCAACAGCTGTGAGGCAGGATTTCCTCTGCTGCTGGATACTGGAACTGACAGCAAGCAGTGGGCAATTCAAACACTAAACTCTAAATTCACAGCTCTGCCTAGGCTTTTATTTATAAATGTATTATTAGTATTGGCACTAAACTCCAGAAGAGCTAGAAGGTACAAGAATCTCATACCTGGCACTGTTACTAAACATGGAAGTTCATTAATAGAAAAATTTCAATATTATTTAGAAACACACACATACGTATATCTAATCATATCTGTCAGTATATCCACAGAGGTCCACAGATATCTCCATATATTTTATATGTATGTGTGTGTATACATATCCATATATACCTGCTATTCTGACATACACTATGTTGGCTATAATCCTATGATTTAGTAACGTTATCTCCCTTTTACTCTCCCTGCTTTCCTTACACTCTGAAGTGGAAAATTCTTCTACTAAAAACATTTACAGCACTTTGAATTTGCATTGCACTGCACAAGCTCAAGGCCCAGCTCTGCAAATATTTAGTCACACAAGTAGCCTACTCTTGTAAAGCCTTCCAGTGAAGACAAGTAGATCACACATAGAACCATGATTTCAATGGAAATGGACTGATATCACTGGAGGTGTAGTTTGTTATCTTCTAAATTGCCAGACCAGAAGCTCCCCTGACCTCCATCCACAGGCACCGCGTTCAGTTCCACTGCATTGCAAGTTTAACCCTTCATTATGACATGATTTTGCATTACAAAACAATCAAATAACCTCTGTGCATCACATGTTTGGAAAAGCTTGACTTGGATTCATTAGGCCCATCTGTATAATTCTTCCTTCTTAGGTATCGGAGTCATATCACTTTGTACTTTATCGTGGTGAGCTTTAAAATAAGCTCGGAGTCTATCTACAGCTACATGGTCCAAGAAAAAAGCAACTCTTTCCAAACTGTGTTGTTCCAAATTTGGCCTAAAACAATATAAAATACCCATGTTTGGTGTCTACTACATAAACTGAGTGGTTCAGCTGAGTGTGACAAAAAAATAGCAACTCCTTTAAAATTAGTCTAGAGTCAATATTAGTATTAGCATAGTGCCTGTGAGAACTAGTTCTTGTCAAGTTTTTCATGGCCATCACGGAACTGAAAAATTGCAATGGGAGTTAGATGACACAAGGCATCTACCTGAACCAGCAGATGACTCTGTTGGTGCAAAAATCCATGAAAAACACCTTTAAAAACCCCAGCTTGTATATCTGACAAAGGCATTGCATAAACAAGGCTGCAACGCTTCCAAGCCTGGCCCCAGCTCATGTCTGAGGCCACCAACGCTCTCTGTGCCCATGCAGCAAGCAGAAGGCCGGAGGAGCAGACCTCTGCCAGCCCTGGCATGCCCTTCCAGGGGTCATCTCCTCCCTCCTTGGCCAACCACCACAGCCCTACCTGCCCTTCCCGAAACACAGCTGTAACCAGAAGACAGAGCATGAACAAAAGGGCCACAACGATGAATTGCAAGGACAGGACAGGACAGAACATTCCAGTTGGAAGGGACCTACAATGACCATCTAGTCCAACTTCCTGACCACTTCAGGGCTGACCAAAAATTTAAAGCATGTTAAGGTCACTCTCCAAATGCCTCTTAAACACTGACAGGCTTGGGGCATTGACCACCTCTCTACGAATCCTGTTCGTGTTTGACCACCCTCTTGGTAAAGAAATGCTTCCTAATGTCAAGCCTAAACCTGCCCTGGCACAGCTTTGAAGCATTCCCACACGTCCTATCACTGGATACCAGGGAGAAGAGGTTTACCTAGCTACCCAGCACTTGGGGCAGGGGCAGTGACAGGAGAAACTCTAAAAACCACATGCTTTCCCTTGCAATCCTGCCCTGGCCATAACTAATTTCCAGGTCAGGATACTGACTAGGTGGAGTGGCTTTGTTCACCCATTGTCACTCCTGTGAAAAAAAGGCAGGTAGCAATAGACAACTTGATCGTACCCACAGCATCCCGTGGTGACCAGTGATCTCCCCAAGGAGCTGCACAGAAGGAGCAGTGCTGGGCTCCCCTCAAGGAAAGTGGATGAGGTTGCAAGTCATCAGCTCCCATAAAGAAGGCAGAAATTCAAACCAGAGTCTTCTGGAATGATTTACATGGCACATAAAACTGAGAAGAAATCATAGAAATCATTCAACAAATGATTGGGATTAGTTTTATGAACAGTGCTTTCAAAAGGACGGACGATGTAGCCCTTTCAACTTATGTGATGGCACGTGCCTTATGGAAAGCTGTTCCTGCCAACAGCTTTGCAAGTTGACCGCCCTCTGCCATCCCATGCAATTCAATGGGAAAAAAATGTTATTTGGCAACTCCAGCATCAAGCCATACAGCTTGCCTTCCAGTGACACGAACAGTTAAGAGTTGGTTTGCAATTGTATCAGCTCTGCGCTTCCAGCAGCTCTGGAGTTCTTGTTAACAGATCCTTTCTTCACTCTTAAAAGTGCAGGATAACATCTGGGCCTTTTGGGAAGCAGTCTCGCAATAAAGAAGCACTTTGTGTAATTCTTCTTTCCTCGCCAAACCACATCTGTCTGCTCTCTCTGCCCTTCTCCACTCCACTCCGAGCTCCTTGGGGCTGTGGGGACATCTGTTAGCAGCAGCGAGCTGTCTCCACCGAGCCATCAGTAGGTGGCACTGCCTGCTTTTTTCTCTCCACCCACATAAACGCCCAGTGCTGACACCCTATATCGACCACCACTCACAATTTCGAAGGATGCCCAAGTGACTTAGACGCCTCATCTCCTGCAAGGTGTACCTACAGCAATGTCTAGCAGTGGAGTGACTGGGACGAAGAATCAGCTCCATCACTGCTCACCAGGCAGCAGTGGTGGCAGCTTTTCCCGAGGAAGGAGGTGGCCAGCAAGCAGCACAAACCTCTCCTGATGCCTCAACAGAATTTGGAAGACTTATCTGGCTGGGACCTGAAGTTCCTCTGATCCTAATGCCAGTTAAACATATGGTGTCAGCTTCATCTTGCAATGTGTGTGGTGGCCTCATTTATCTTTAGCCAACCTGTCCCAAGAGCAGCTCAACTGAGCTACTTTAGAAAACCATTAGAAAAAATTCCCAGTTTAAAACGACCCTCCTACTTGCAGCAATCCCCTACCAATGATGGCCTGTGGAGCACATAGTCAGACCCCAACCAGCCCCAGCCCCAGCCTGAAAGGTTAATTCTCATCAGGCGCTTGGTTTTGAAAGGTTTACTCCCAAGAGCTGTGAACCTCTGCTGCCTCATCCAAAATTCAGAATGGCAAACTCTCCACACAGTCACCCACCAGCTGGTATCAGCAATCGCAGCACTCTTCTCAGGCCAGCAGTTCCCAAAGCTGTCATGGTCAAACGCCAGCCAACTGCAAATCAAGGCCTGGTGCTGGAAATCCTGCACCATTGGCACCACAAAGGGAATTCAATGCCCACCCGCTGGCAACAGGGAGGAGGTCCCTGAGTAGCTGTTTCCACTATAGCTTGATCTCCCCTTCCCCCCTGCTTTCTGTGAAAACAACAGTGGATTCATGCAAGGATGGTGAAGGACCAGATCCACAAGAGTCCATACACTCCCTATGCAAATGTGTCTGTACTGGAACTAAATTGTATATTGACTTTCTTCAGACTTGGAAAGACTGTCTACTTCCACCTGGAATAAACAAACTGTATATAAAGCTTTATTATTTTAATTCTCACACTAAAATTAAAACTGCCCTGTCCTGCTGGCTATGCATATGTATAGGGAAACCATCAGGGTTAAAAGTCTGTTAATCATCACATGTAAAGAAAAGAAAATCTTATTTTAAAATAGGTATTTAGAAATATCATGATCGGCTAGCACATCTTAATCTACTGACTTGTCAACAGCAATTGATGTATTATTTTCAGTACTATTTTAATCAATTAATTTTCCAAGTGATGAATAATCTCACTGTAATCATGACCATTTAAAACAAATTGGTAACAAATACACTAGAGCTAACTGAACCAATTCATATAGAAACTGCTTTGACATCATAACTTGGACGGTGGCTTTTTTAGTGTGGATGCCATCTCAGCAGTCCATCTGCATGTTTTAACTATACAAAGCTAAATAAGCCAAACGAAACAGCCTTGTCTGGGCAGTCAGCAAACCACTGGTTCCGTTAGCAGCTAGTGTCTTAAGACACTTTTCCTTGAGCTTCTGTGTTTGTTTTTAAGAAAGCAGTAGATCCTTCTTAAATGAATCACTGAACTCACACTAGCAGTGCTGATAAATAGCTGAAATAAGCTTGCACTTTTCCAAACGTGCAGTTTCAAACTTTCCCTCCCTTCAGCTTCAGCAATGCAAAGGAAGAAAGAATGGCAACACCCTTAATTCTGATACTCCAGGGCTATAATTACATTATTACAGTAAATCAAACATTGCCTTTGTGTCTTTACAATCGTGCTCATTGTTTGAAATTAACTGCAAATGGTTTGATTTTTCTTCTCTTCCTCAAACACGGGCAGGGAGGAATTAAAGCACACTAAATCATCATCCCCACTAAAATGCACGGAAAGCCAGGATTCAGACAGCAGCATTTGAACTTTGCAAGAAAAGAAACCGCAGCACGGAGGGAAAGGAAGAGATCAGGCACCGCGTTTGACACAGAGCGACTGCAAAGCAATTAGTGGGCCGCTAAATCCTCTGTTACAATAAATCAGTGACCCAGTTCCCCCTCTTCCCCAGTGCCCTTCATTATAAAATCAACTTTAATGAACTACCCTTCTCTTCCCCACTCCAAAGCAAATACATTTCCACGGCAGTCCGCACCT
>NW_009601123.1:0-27302 GCF_000690535.1 Cariama cristata
ATATAAATATATTATATTTATACTTTTTAAGGAATGCATTCTCACTGAAAGTAGCATTTCAAAAACTCTAGGTCTATGTTCAATTTCCTATGCAAGTACATAAATAAATTTGTACATGTCTAGCTATATTTACACATTCTTTTTACTGGAGTTGTTCCAACATGCTGGTAATGCTTCATAGGCCCTACAGCATTGTAGATCATCTGAAAATGTTGTAAGTCTGGGAAATCGATATATTCTTGGTTTATGAAATTGACATCTAGTAACAAGAAGAAAGGCCTTGCTGCAGAAATCAATAAATATGTACTGAAAGGCTTTTCCTGCAAAGAGTTTGTGCTGAGCTTATGGCATAGATGAAACCTTCTTGATCACAGGTTCATTTAAACTTTGTTCTTAGGCAAATGCGGTGGGATGCCTCTCCTGTCAGTCTCACTCCGAGGTAGTTTTGTTAAAAGTGCAGTGTCTCTGATCAAATGGCTAGAGCAGAGAACATCATGGGGATGCAGCGTTTGCAAGCTGTCGGAGGCATGAGATTGTGGAGAACTACATTCGTTGCGTGGTTTACATAAAGCATGGTTCACATTCTGGTTGCTTCCTATTTTTATTGACAAGGCTTTTGTTAGGTTTCCGAGTTACAATGCAGTAGAAAGATGTCCTCTTGCCTGTGAAACACAGAGGAGACTTAACCGTTGTAGGGTCCACCTTCAGGCATGGTAATGTTTGGCAGGGCTGGCCTGCAGAGGTTGGTGGTGGAGACAGCCCTGGACTCCTGCTCTCAGATGAGGAAGAAGGTGTCAGTCTCTGCTGAGGCGGCTGAGTAGGTAGCACTAAGACAGGATGAATCCCCATTGCTCAGCAGAGTTCTGTTTTGGGGGACAAACCACCTTTCCAGCAAAAAGGCTGCTATTGCAGAACATCGCTGAGCAAACACAGGCTCAGAAGGGAAAGGACAGGTGGCTGGGCTGTATAGAAGAAGAGCTGTGGGATACTTAAAATGAAGAAAAACTGTGAAAGGCTCTGAAAGCAGAAAGAAAGGGACAGCCCAAGTCTCATGGTGTCATCAGAAAAAGCTGTCTTTAGGGACTACGTTGCATAGGTAGAAAGGGAATTGTGAGACAGATCTTCTATTCCCTGTAATGTTTTCCACGTTTCCTTCCAACATTCACTGCACAGGAGACATTTAAAATTAGCTATTTAATTATTTCAGTTTGTCTTTGAAATGTATTCCCTTGTGTTAAAGGATGTATGGACTGGCATGGGGATGTGGTTAGGTAATTGAAGACAGAATCTTGATGGGCCTTTGAAAAGTGATATGTGTGTGTACGTGAAGCAAATTTAACTGCCATCTGCATAAACGGGCCACACAGTTGGTATGACACGGGGTACAAAAGCTGTCTCTGTTAGCTCTTCCTCTTGGGTGTAGGCTCAACAGAAGACTAGTTCATTCTTTAAGTCCAGATAAAGCTGTGTTACAGCTTTTCTTCTCAAAATTTGAGAAGTGTTTAGTTCAGATATGATTCTTCTTAATAGTGCTGAGTCCAACATGGCAGCCCTGTGATACAAAGGTTGACTTTGCCTCTTAAAACCTTCTTACATATGGCTTCTGTAAATGGAAATAAGCTGGAGAAATTAATTATCCCAGCAGAATTAATTCAGTGAGATTTTTCTGTGAGCTTGGCAGCATATGCAAGGCTGCAAAGGACCTAGGTCTCTGATAGATTTTTTCTTTTTTAATTTTAAAATTATTTTGTTCCTCATTTCTCTATGTAATAGTGAAAGAAACAGAAAGATTCTAGCACTTTAAAGGCAGGAATGATATCAGCATGTTAGCTGAAGGGCAAATTCACAATAATTGGAAATATTTGCTTTATGAAAGTCCTTTATGAGATGATTTTCATTAACAATTTTTTTTCCAAAGTAAATAGGAATTTGTTCTGGAATAGTTCTAGGAGACCTCATCTAAAAAAAATATATGCTTGTTGTATGCGTACTCCTTTTAATTACGTTTAGAAAAGCTTATTCTAAGGGACAATTGTACAACACAAATACTGTTTTCTTGTTTGGCATTTTCTCAGAAGAACAATTGGTCTAAAGCTGCTGTCTATAAGTTACACCTATGTGAGCAAATCACAATGTTGTTAAGAATGTTCTGCTGGCCATATCTTGTCACTGAACCAGGACTGAAGCTGATATTTATAGGTCAGTGTCACGAGAAGAAAAGGCCTATTGTTTACTGACCTTCAAGCAACATATTTCATCTAAACCCAAAATAGAGTGAAAACTTAAGAGCTGACAAAAACACGCACCATTCAGTTTGTCTGTAGAGCAGAATTTATGTTTTGTTTTTAAGACTGAACCTGTTTGTTTGGGCCCTGAATATATATATGTATATAGTTTTGAAAATGTTCAAGACATGTATCTTAAAATAGTAAGACTTTGTGGAAACAACTATTCTGTTATCATGAAGAACATTTGCTTGCTTTGTTTTCTGAACTTTTGCCATCTGTAGCAGTGATTCTGCACGTTATTGCTTCCATTATCATTTTGAAGCATCAGTAAATATCACTTTCCATTTCTAGATCAAGGACAAGTTATGCCCTTAAGATCCAACATGTGTTCTTGTTCATACTTTGCAATTTGTCACTTATACATCTGATTATCCCACTGCTAGAAAGAAGGGTTGAGTTATTGTTGCCATTTATATTATGCTTAAGAATTAGACTTGCACAGCTTAATTTCTTTGGGTTTTTTTATGGTATTTTATCTTCCAGTCATGTACAAATAAATCACGAATTATCTTTTCCCAGGATAAGGTCACTGCAACTGATTTTTGTCTTGTTTTTTAAAATATTAAACAGCGGTAGTCTTCATCTTTTTCTACAGCTCCTTTTCTGATTTCTTGACACAGCATAGTGAAACATCTGTTTAATGCTTTGAAGAGAAGTGCTGGTTTGTTGAAATACATTGTTTACCAACCAAGGACTTTTCCCACTCGGGAAATGCTCTGACCCAAAGCTTATGAAAATGTCATGAGCTTCAGGTCTGTACATTAAGTCACCTCATAGGATCACAGATTTCATTGGGACTGATGTTACAGATAGGTTTAATTACCTACCCTTTCCGTAGCCCAGGCTATTCGTCACACACATCTTTTCTGTTCCTTGGTAGACTCAGCTGATCTTGGGTAGAGTGAGCATCTGAGAGAGAAAGTCATGGCATAAGAGAGGCCACGGATATTCAGCCAGGGGATGTTTTCCACAGATGTCTGCTTCAAAGATCCAAACTAGCCCCCTGCCACAAACTGAGCTGGTGCATCCCCTCCAGGTCTCGTCACCTGGAAAATCTGCCCTGTTTACGTGGATGGTGCTGGAGACTTGGAAAGTCAGAGGCTAAGGGCTGAGGTTTTCATTGTCTTGCTTGTATGATTGATTCTTCATTTTCTAAGTATAACGAGCACAGCTGCACAGCATCCTCAGGGGTATGTGATATGTGTAGGAGTTGGTTTTGTTTGGCCAGTGTTTTTTTGCTGGTCTCAGTGAAGTGTTTTTTATTTTTTATATGATTGCTCTCTTTTAGGTATCTCAAAGCAAAAGCAGAAAGCATGACCTATGACAATGCCTTTTTAAAAATGTAAAGCTTTTTCATCACTTTCCATGTGATAGTTTGCCATTCAGTTCAAGAATAAAGAAATCCCAACACTGTCAACTGCTCAGGCAATGGAAAGGAATAGAGATGCTTGAAATAACAACAAAACAGAGATGCTCAGCAGAAATAAGTGACCTGACACTACTACTAAAATTGCCAGTGTCCTGCTTTCAAGTGCTAGCTGGCTTCATGCACCATTAAACAAGAGCTTCTTTAATGCTTTTGCAAAAAGACCCTTTTCCTTCTACATTGTAGATATTTTCATTGAATTCCGCTGTTACATTTAATTATAGTTATTGTGAAATAATGTTCTATTTCATTCATATGTTTCACTTGTGCTAATCTTCTGTCTAATTTTACAGTAGTTGTGATACCTGCTCCCATCCAGCTTTAAAATGTTTATGTCCAGAAGCATCCTTTTTGCATTTTTCCTGCCATATTCTTGCACATTTCTTCACTCAAAGTCCACCTTTAAGGCATTTTTTCTTGCATTCTGTCAGCCTCACATAGCCAGTGTCACTTGAAATTCCATATAATCATCTGTACCTAGTTGAGGTGAACGATAAATCCTTGGAAAAAAAAAAAGTATCACTTTCTTTTTTTTATGGTTCTAGGCACAATATCAACCTTGAGATAATATTTTCCATGGAAACATCCCTAAGAATATTAAAGTTGGCCTATTTACTAGTCGTTGCTTAGAACATGTATTCTTTTTGATGGAGATTTGTTACCTTTTGGATGCTCACAAAATATATTATTGTGTAGCAGCTGATTAAGATTTTTCTTCCCAAAATGTATTCCTTGGGAGTAGGGAGGTAATATTAGCATGCCAAAGGATCATTAGAAAACAATGAATATGTAAATCTAATTTCTTTTCATGTTGCAAACAGTTGACCTGAGGCAAGAAGGGAAGGATAGCACTTTGATACATTCTAAAATAATACTCCCCCCCCATTTCCTTACACAAGTGAGGTACACACAAAACAGAGTTTTTTAGTGCTCAATTGTACATAGCAATTAGCATGATCTGAAACCATATTTTCTTTATTCCTCTCACACCTTGATATTTCCAAGTACTTGACAGTGACAATAGGCTAAGGTAATCCCATCCCTCAACCTTCATTTCCATTTATCCACCGTTATTTTGTTAGTTTTTACTCCTACCATAAGACCATTTGAACCACCTCTATACCTGAGGTTTTTCTTTTTCTGTTTGGAGCACTCTGTCTATGAATGACTGTTTTTGCTTCCCTCTCTATCGTAGAATAAAAGTCTAAGGATAAACTGCACTGAAGGATCTTATTTGCCTACCATATTTGAAAGGTCTCCTAAAAGCTCATTAAGGGCTACCAACACCTTTTTCATAGGACTTGGAAACAGCTCCTGCATCCTTTAATTACTTGTTAACACAGGGCACTTACAAAGGGTCAAATTATTTCCATATAAATTACAGCAGAAAGTATTTCTTCTGATGAGGGAGGTAATTGTCAAGTAGTTTTTTAAATTCAAGGGAAATAAGAGCTGGTAGTGTGAAATCTGTAGCCTCGGGCTAGTAGACATCTTTTGCCTTGTAACCAATTATTGATTTCTTTCAGCCATCAATGGAAGCACAGCAGTAGACAACAGTTTTGATTCACTTGTGATCTGCAGCAGTGATAATTGTTAAACCAAACTTCTGTCAGGTTTGTAGAATATTACTGAGTTCTGTGTTTGAAAGATAGTGAGTCTGAAGATTAGAGGGAATGCCTGTTTGCATAACCACAGCTGTGACAGGATGGGAATCCACCCCTAGATTCTGTTGCAGAATAAAAATAAGAGCATTTTCATGAAACTATTTTGAAGCAATAGAGAAGCTTCCCCGCAGTGCATTTTTGTTAGCCAGTGGTAAAGTAAAATGTTAATGAACAAAATGTTAATTTGTTTTCCTGATTTCCTTGGTTAGAAACACCTTTGCTAGAGGTGCTTTACTACAAGTTAATTTACTGTATTATTTTCTGAAGAGCAGAAATATAAAAGAATAGAAATTGCAAGTAATAGATTTCTAAGTAAGGAGTTGATAACTCTTTATCTCGCAGTTAGTACAGAACATCTGTTGAGTTAATTTGGCACAGCACTAGGCTGGCACAGTCTAAAGAAGCTAAGTGTCACCAGTTGAGACTTTGACAAAATGACCCCCTTGCCTCATTCTGGATAAAGTTTTATGTGATAACCATGGCCCAATCTAGCTAGAGACTTCTTTTCGCCACCCACGCCCCCCCTCCGTTCATGATAATTTGCAGAGTTTGGCAATTTTTTATATCTTTGACTGTTTTTGTTTGCAAATGATTTGTTTAAAGTACTTTTGCATAAGTTTTAGGACATTTGTTTTACGTGTCATTCTGAAAAATGATGAAGGTTAGATATGGTTTGTAATTGGAATTATAATAAATATTCTCTATGTTATTGGCAATACCACTTATGAGTAGGTTTGGTTGGGAAAACTACCACATAGATTGCACAACATTAGTTTGCTTTACACAAAAACTGAAGTTACACATTTTTATGCATTTATGTGAAGGAGAAAATATATGTGAATATTTGGACTATTGTTTTTGTAGTCCGTAAAACAGCCAGATCATGAATCCATTGAAAAGAAGGAGAACACTCCCCATGGGCTTTGTGGAGTCCATGAGGGACTGTGAAATGGCACACAGAGAAGTTAGTTTAATTGCAGTGCATTGCAGCTTCTAGATCAGAGACAAAATTTTGAAACAAAATATTGAGTAATGACAGTTTGAGTTTATGTCAGCCTACTGTGCTTTGGGGAAGCAGATTTGAATCACTTCATGTTCAGATCCAGGAGAAAACTGATCACAGTCTGGGTTTTAAGTGGAGTGCCCTTGCACCTCTATTGTCTTGAGTCAAATAACGTACATACAGTTGTTGCCCATTTACATTTGATAAATCTCAAGGAAACTATAGATAAGTTGTACTATGCAAATCTGCGCTTGTAAGAGGAGCAAGTTTTGTTCCTGTGGAAAAATGCAGAGGAATTCCCATAGTAGATCCCTATTGTATTTCTCTTCCCCTCTCTGGCCTACTTTTTACTTAGGATAAACTATGTGGTGTGGAATACGTAGAGCTCAAAGAATGAAGACCTGACTCCCACTTGAGGTTTTTGAAAAGGTTGTACAGGACTGTAATGGGATTTGAAAGAAATGAAGTTTAAGAATGTTGTGTCATGCCTGCACCTTTCAACTTACCCATGCTAAGAAATCTAGTTGTAGACTGAAACTAATATTTTCTAGGGAAAAAGTAGAGTTAAAAGATGCATTATGCTTTGGAAGAACTTAAAGATTTGTCTAAATTATTCTGTAAATTTAAAAAAGAACCCCCCGGAGATAAGCAAGTCTTCATTTTTTTAAATAATTGCACTAATCATTGCGCAATTGGCATTGGGGATTGGTGTCTACTTATGGAAGAAGAATGGCCCAGTACCTAACTGGATACAGCTGTACACTGTTTGGGCTTGGTTTTAGAATCCAAGAGAATAATGAGACAATTCAGATGCTGTGGAATCCTTAGCAGGATTACACGAACTCACTAAATCCCTCTCGAAAAATGTGAAATTACATGGTCTATTGAATGGCCAATTATCTCTATAACGCATCCCTTATGTAACTTCACTGGTGTCAGTGAAATTGCAGTGCTCACAAAACATAGCACACCTTAACCCCTTTGCAATAATACTTTCAAAACACGTGTTTTTCCTGTTTTCTTAATGATTCTTAAGCATGTTACTGATCCTCAACATCAGGTAATGTGGTAGTTGACCTTGAAGATTTTTTGAGGCGTGGGACTGCAAAGCAAGAGATATATCTTTAAATTATCACTATTTCTTTTTTTCTCTTTGTGGGCATACCCCTTACACAATCCAAATGCTTGTTCTAACCTGTGTCTTTCTATAGAAGCCCTCAGGATTGCACCATCACTCTGGTCCTCCCTTCTTTAGGCTCCTCTGTGATTTGGTGTCTTCCACAGACTCTCTATTGCTTAGTGAAATCATATCTCACCACTGTCAGCATTTTGGTCTTTATTTATCTTTGGAACAGTGCAAATCAGCTGAAGTGAGGTCAAGAATGTAGTTTGGTATGGTTTGCTGGAGTTTTTTTGAGCTGTCAGAAATGAGAAGTGTAGAAGATGCAGTATGCAGAGAGGTAGCTGTGACATTTCCCCACAGATAAGATGATGAGCTATTTACAGCAGTGTGATTGGTCTGTCAATATTTCAGCAGAATCTTTCCTATAAAAATGTTGACTGATGATACAAGCTCTCACTGTGCTTGTCTTTAAACTGCAGAACCAGCTGACAGTGTTATATTGGAGATGTGTGAAAGGGTGTTAAAGTAGAAGGATATAATAACGATTGTTAATTCAGGATCGTAATTAAGAAACCATGTTCAGGTGATTCATGAGAGAGCTGAAACTGAGTCATCACTAGAGAACACTCCTATGTCTGGTCAGCAGTCTGAGCTGTAAGAACTCTCTCCTTGGTAGCTGAACAACAGGAAGCCGTCTTTCATTTCATAACGTGGTATGTGTGTGGCAGACAAATAGAAACAGCCAGATAATGGGAAAAGGCAATGGAAAAATTGTTGTCCCAAAAGTTGGGGTTTGTTTACCTGGTGTGCAAGCCAATAACACACAGAGTCAAGGTGTCAGCTGTTTATTAGCGATTCTGTGCAGAAAGGGGTGCCAGGGGGTCATCCCACAAAGCTAGCACACCAAAGTCAAAAAGATAAGCGTCTTTATACAATTCTATTCAGGTAATATTTGCATAATGAATCTACATCACTACTTGGCTAATCCATGAATGGCTTAACTTTCTCTTGTCTTGAATTAAAAATACAGTGTATTTTAAATGTACTGTGCATATTCAGTGAGTAGGGGGTCTTTACTTGGAGCTGGGTAGCTTTAGTACTGGAGGTGTGGTTTTAATATTATAATGAGCTAAGTTCACCTAAAGGACACATTTCTAGCTGATTCATGCAGTGTAGCCAAGTTTCTTGGGCAATCAGCCCACTGAAGTTTTCTCAGATCTACTTGTTCCTTTTATCCTATTGTCCTGTCATGAACCGTTCTACCCAAATGATTTACATCAGTTCCTTATCTTTGTTAGAAATTACGACCATAAAGATTTTGACATCAATTCCTTGACATCAGAATCATTTATCTTGTCCTAGTTTTATGGGCCAACACAGCCTGAGGCAGCCTCCTGGCTACGGTAGTGCCTGGGAATCTTTTCTCACATCCTCGGAGGGCTAGGCTAGGCTTTTCTGCAGGCTCCTGAGAAAACAGACTGTTTTACTGTTCACCTGGGCCTCTTAGAGTATTGTCTGGATGTTTTAAATCACAACAACAAAATTGTTTCTGCTTTTGTTCCGCAAAAAAATCATGGAAATGGGACTTGTGTATTTCCTGTCAAGTAGGCAAAATGACATTGATGGCACGGAAACGGTCCAGTAGGGAAATTTACTGTTGGACTGCAGTGTATGTCTTACAGTTTGGGTAAGAAGGTGGATCAAAACAAAGCAAACTGATTTTTAGACATGAGGAGACATTTCTTCATGGAAGGGGTCGTTGGGCATGGGAATGGGCTGCCCAGGGAGGTGGTGGAGTCACCGTCCCTGGAGGTGTTTAAGAAAAGACTGGACGTGGCACTTAGTGCCATGGTCTGGTTGACATGGGGGTGTTGGGGTAAAGGTTGGACTCGATGATCCCAGAGGTCTCTTCCAACCAAAATGATTCTGTGATTCTGTGATCTCAAACTCTCCAGAAATGATGCCTGCTGGTTCTCAAATCAGCAGAATCAAGTGCCAGTACAGGACTCAAAGGAAGGCAGGCGGCTAGATGGCGTGAAGGATCAGAGAATTAGTGTAACTCCTTACTCAGCAAGTGACTGTTCTTGGTTCAGTATGCAACGTTCCTCTGAAGACCTGCCAACCCACAGGTAAAGGGAACATTATGAACCACATTCATGTTAAGGTTTTATTTAAGTG
The DNA here is from genome assembly GCF_000690535.1 of Cariama cristata. Lineage (NCBI taxonomy): Eukaryota > Metazoa > Chordata > Aves > Cariamiformes > Cariamidae > Cariama > Cariama cristata. The sequence goes on from NW_009601123.1 coordinate 9,683, forward strand.
GCAGCTCTCTAAAATGCAAGGTGCAAATAGCCAAAAGTCTGTTTCCGTTGCTCTGTGAGTATAAACAATAGCTGACCTCTGTGATGCCATTTACCTATGCTGGAGAAGAACAGAGAAATAACTCTCTTGTGTCAACAGTACTCATGAGTTATTCTGTCTTTCCTCAGGAGTGAAGATAAATGTCATCGTAGAGATCAGCAGCCACATAATGTACAAAGGATGGCAAATGGGTTGGATGTGGGTAGATGTTATTTATTTTCTTGAGTTATTGATGACCTTTAAGCAGGGACACTAATACTGTGGGAAACATTTTCTTCACCAGCAGTTCTATTTGCTTGATTTTTTTTGTAGCCTTCAGACTTTCTGCCAATTACTATTTTATTACCTACTTTAAAGGATAATTTTCTCAGTGAGCCTAAAAAAATCATCAAATATTCATAGAGAACTTAACTGAATTATATCAGGATTTTCAGCATTCACTGTGATAGTTCAGGAAATTATTTCCATTTAAGAAAGGGCATTTAAGCACATGCATGCTGAAGTCCATTATACATGACTGAAATGCTCTTTTGGATCTGGACTTACAATAAAAACAAAGAAATATAAGAAGTGGTTCAAAAGCAGAGATAAAATGAATGCATTTGGAGGTAGCATTCTAAGTTTGCAGCAATAGGAAATTATCTTTGTTTAAATGATTTGTTCTTGGCAACCATAATACTTGAATATCAAACATAACCTGCAAGCCATGTCCTTTCCTCTGTAGTGTTTATGTAAATAAATGATAATGAAGTTTTAATTTCTTTGCTATTATGCTTGAATGATAGCAATACTTAATTAATTTATTTCCAGTAAATTTTCATAAAATGCATTTAAGGGAAGTATACCACATTTTAAATTCAATAGCAAAAATATGCTAAAGTTGTGAGACAATAGAAATTGGTTCGTCTGTCAGTGACACTTAACTAATGGGGTTCCATTCAAATCAGTTGAAGTTTATTTAGCTTGAAATGGTATCAGTCACAGTTTTTTTCTTTCCTGGTTAGGCATAAAGAAAGAAAGTGGATCTGAATGGGAACTGTTTTCCCTTAAGTCACAAAAATTACTGATAATAAGAGAATGAAGCTTTCCAGAACAAAGAATATTTGTCAAATGTTGAAGTACTCCAAATAGAATCTAAGAAAATACATTCTGTTCTGTGAAGGGAAGGAAATAGGAACTGTGCTTCACAATAGAGACATCTACCCTGCGACAAAATACTGCAGAATTTAAAGAGCTCATCGTATGATTGTGAAAGGCACTGTGATAATGGAAAATGAGCTTATTTTTAAAATGTGGGAGATACTGACTCTGTGAGTTGCATCTGAGTTTAATCATGATCAAGCAAGTTTTTCTGGTGTGGTAGGAATATAGATTTTGTTCTCTGCTTAGTTTATAACTCTGGAAAGGATTAAGAGCTGTATCATCCTAGTAAACTCAAAGAAGGAAGGAAAAGTTCATCTAAGGAGAAGAATAATTATATAGAACTGAGAGTTCCTCAAAGAAATGATAGTGAGAACACCATCACAAATTATTTTAATGCAGAGAAAGGGGAGAATGTGCATTAAGAAATCGATTTAAGGAAATCAAGACCTCTGTATCAAGCTCAGATGTAAGAAGATAATGTCAGCAAACAGAAATCAGGTCAGGTTACAAAGGATGGGTACAAAGAAGTAAAGAAAAATAATGTGGAAACAAAATAAAAAAGCTTAAACTGAGGTGCAACTAATAAAGGATATCAAGCATGGCAAGAAATGTTTCTGATAGTACCAAGATGAGAACCAAGGAGTTGGTCTGCTGCTAAGCAGTACGAGAAAGCTGATGCTGACAACGCTGAAATGTCTACCTTTTGTATCAGTCCTTGTAAAAAAAGATCTATGCATTTTTGGAGGAATGGGTCATGCTCACCCTGAAACAGGAGAAGATCAGGCAAGAGATTTAAGGAAATGAAATGTTTCAGCTTGGCTTGGTCTGGAAAACTTCATCCCAAGGTACTTAAAGAACTGATTGAAGCAATCTAGAACCTCTAGTAGTTTGACATCGTAGACAAATGAGAGAGCGCAGAAAAATAGAAAAGGGAGGACGTAATGTGTGCCTTTAAAAAGGGGGTGGGCAATGTGGAGCAAATTAGGCATGGAAAAATTCTGTATCTCTATACCCTGCTCAAAATTCTTGGAACTGAATAATTGTAGACACTTAAAAGGTATTGAGGAGATTTTTAACAAACATGTAGAAGGCTCTAGATAAATCCAAGTATCCTTTCTGACAGGATAAGGACCTGACTATTTAGGAGAGAAACAGCAGTTGTCATGGATCCTTGCACTAGTAAGGATTTTTTTAAAATTTTTATAATTTATTTAGTTTGAAATAATACCTTCATAACTGAGGAATGGAAATTGATGAAACTGTCATGGCAAAACTAATAAGAAAATCTTACTTTAGGAAGCAGTTAGCAATGGCAAGAGAGTATTAACTGGAGTTTCTCAGAGGTCCATCCTGGGGCTGATTCTGCTCAGTATTTTCAGTAGCCAATTAGATGATGCTTACTAAATCTGTAAATGACTGAAAGTTCGGAGGAATTGCAAGTGCACTAGAGGACACAGAATTTGAAATAATCATGACAGGTTATGGAAATGACAGGGAAAAAAATAAATATGGACAAATGCAATATGATAGAGGATCATAAATTGAGTTAACTGATAATGTTCAAAAAAGGCAGATCTTCTGGGATGTATGAAAAGGAGTGTAGTCTGTGTACATACAAAATAATCCTTCCACTGGAGGCCCAGAACACTGCTTGGCTTTGAGCTCATCACTTCAAGATACATGGACAAATCGAAGAACATTCGGAGAAGAAAACCAAGAATGATCGAAGTTACAGAAAATATGACCAATGGAGGTGGAGAAGAAGTTTCAAAGAGAAAGGAGAGGGCTGTTCCGTCACAGCCATGTTCAAATACCTAAAAAGACTACTGTAAGAGCAAAATAGATTTTTTTCTATGCCAGTGGAGGATAAGATGAGAACTAGTGGCTTTGAAAATCAACAAGAAAGATGTAAAGAAGACTTGATGAAAACTTTCCTAATGAAAATTAAATGCTGGAACAGAAAGAAGTTGCAAAGTCAACCTTGCTCTCAGACTTTAAAAACATGCCAGATAAGCATTTCAGGACTAACAAAATACAGTTGTGACCTCTCTGTGGCACAGGGATGGATAAGGTAACACTTGTGGCTCTATTCCAACCTTATTTTTTATTAATTTCCATAGCTTGAAATGAGGGGAGGGAGAAGATCAGCAGCCTGTGTCAAGCACTTTTAGTAAGGAGAGAGGAGCAAAGGAACAATTCTCAACTATAATCCAGTTTGTGGTTATATCTCAGTGTTAGATAATATTGAATTAGATACTGTTCTACAGTTGAATTTTTGAGGAATTGCATAGATCAGATGAATAAAAAAATTATTTTGTAGGCTGTTATATACTACTGTTATTTCCATTGCAGCATATATGTATACAATAGAAGTCTTTATCACCTAATTAATAGTTTTAAAATGTGATAAGCATAGAGGATATTTCCTCATCTAAACCTCCGTAGTAAAACTGAGGTCTCTGATCTTTCAGCCAAAATGTAGATAATTAATCATCATCTCAGAGAACAGGCAATCTTGTTCTGCTCTTCATTTGTCTTTTCTGGCCTCTGCTTGTGCTGAAACAATGAAGAACAATTTTATGTTTAGAAAGCCTTGTTAAACTTGTTCACCTGATAGGTATTACCAACATTGAGTCTGCATCAGCATTATTTCTCTGATTTATTAGTGTTACCAATTTACAGCAGTGTAAGTGGTATAAAAAATCAGGCCTTGTGGTACTTCATATAGTTTATCTTTTGCACAGGCAAATGAGCTCTTTTCTGAGCCATTAACAAATGCTAGTCAAGATATACATTATAGTAACTCAAAGACTGATTAAGCATATTTGTTTATCATTTGAAAGTTGGCAAATAGTTTTAATGATGTTTTGCAGCTGAAGGTTTAGCAATATCGGCATGTTTGCCTCAGTTATATTGGGGCTTGACTTCGTACATTTGCACTTCTAGTGTTAAGTGTGGAACAACATTAAGGTTCTGAAACCTTTCCTCTGTAATGTTCAGTAAGCTTTATCTGTGTGTAAATCCGGTATTTAATTCATATGTAAACCATATGCAAATATAGGATTATCATGCTAGTCATATGGAAAATTTCAAAAGGATTTCTAGTATTAAAGTTCAGAATATTGAAAGAGGATTAAGCACATTTGATTGTTAATTGCACATCCTTAAATAACTCTGTAATCTCCTTATTTTTCATACTTACATTTTAGATATAGAAAATAAATGAAGATGTATTTTCTTTTTCCTGTTTACTTTGAAAGTAGTATAGCATTATTTTTCATGACACTGTTTACAGTCTGAGAAATACAGTGATAAGCCAATGAGCATTTTAAAATGAAGAATCAATAAAAAAATGAAATTTGGAGGCAAAACAAATGCTGCAGGGACTTGGAAATTTTTGGCAATTGTATCCAACAATCAAAATCAAAGGAAGAGATATGAGTAAGGTGACAGACAAGAAAGTATGTATTCTTTTTTCTCTACATTAATAAAACCCCAGAGAATATTTGGCCACAGGAAAGCTAGAAAGAAGTCTATTGAGTATCATCTTTCAGAGGCAAGGGAAAATTTACTGTAATCATTTTATGGTAAAAGTACTGACCTATGGTTCACCATCTGTTTTCTCATGTCCTTCATCTGCCAGCAATTTTCTTCTTATTGGCTACCAATATATTAAGAATATTAGCTATGATACACAGAGTCTGTTAGGTACAAGCAGATGTTTTGAGAAGGAATAGCACCCAACCTAGCCTTTTCCTGGACAAAGTTAGGTGTTTGGCATTGACTAATCAGTGTCGGTAGCTGACTGGCATGTTTCCAACCACCCCTGATTTAGTAATTTTGGGGTTTATGTAATACCACCGAGTGACCATGGAGCAACTTCAAAAAAAGTTAGATCCAAAACTTAGGTGCAGTTCTTGGAAATCTTCCATATTTCAGAAAGCAGAAGGCTAGACATATGTTAAAAACAACAACAACAAATACGGTCCTGTATTTCTGAAAGTCCATCTGTCCCTTAATTGATCTGGAACAGAACAGGTGGAATTTGACAGCTTTAGTGGAGTAAAGTACAGGAGTTCCTCCAGAGGCTTTTGGACATCAGCTGAAGGAATTCCTATGCGCACCGATTGGCATTGCAGTAGATGAAGCTACTGGTAACATCAAATAATCACCACATGACTCCCTGATGTCGTGTTGCTCCCATTGTCACGCTGTGCCAAGGACTGGGGCTGGTGATGAGATTCTCATGGATCTGTTTGGGGCAAGCATCACTGTGCAACGCTGGGGCTGTTGCACCTAACAGTCATGTCAAGGAAGGAGGGAAACAAGCCTCCATTCTTTACAAATTAATCTGCAAGAGAATGAATGGTGAGCTGCATGTGTTTTATGCCTGTTTGGGAATGCCTAGAGACTTACTTACTGGAATTTTTTAGAGGCAAGGAACAAGAATATTTTTAACATTCAATCAAACACCCTTTTTTATCTTTGAAATGATGCTTCGTATCAGATCTCAATATGGCTCTTCTTATATCCCTATGAAAGAACCTTGGAGATAACATATTATAAAACTTACTTTTTTCTTTTCCATCTTGTTTTCTTGATAACTCGATTGCTTTCCAGGGTGCAGCTGAGAAGGAAGGGAAATAAATTGTTTCCTACTGTATATTCATGAGTTATTCTCAACAATAGCCACATATGCTGGTATACCACATCATTAGGGATATTAAAGAATCAGAACTACATATACTACACATCTTATGAACTTACTGCATATTTTGTTAATAAACTGTACTGCTTTCAGTACGGTAAGTGTTGCTGGGTCTAACACTTACCTGCTTTCCATCTGTTTAATTTGTTTTCATAACAGCATTATTAGAAAAGTAGTCCTTCCATGAATGTTTCTCAAGAGGCTCTAATTTCTTTTTAATGTTTTATTTACAGACACTGCTACCTATATGTTTGTATCCTAAATAACACTGTTTATATGTTTGCACACTTTGTTTTCATGGCAGTTGGTAAGTGTGTGTGACTGCATCACCATGATGCCCCTTTCTTCTAGTTAAGGCTTATAATATATTCCGGAAATCCTGTTCATTGCATCCCGTGTCACCCAGATAGATGTGAAGAAGTGTGACTGTAAATATTGATGAAGTCATTCTAGAGTTAGCAACTTGAAAAAATTAAGGCAGCACAAATAATCATGCCCTTATAAACCTTTTTTTTAAATGATTTGAAGAGTTTTCTTCCATGATCCAATGTTTCAATGCAAATCACAAACTCAAAAAAAATTTAAAATTTGCCTGTTGAAATAGCACAACTATTACTGCCTGATTTAGGAAACACTTGTTTCTACATCCTTAGAGTTGTGGCATGCTACTGAAACTGTTCCTTCACCTGCTGAAACATCTCTCTGTGGGTATAATTTTCTTTTTGCACTGGTTACAATAGCTATATAGGAGTCGTTCTCCTATGGTACAAATGCTTTCTTGAGACTTCTGGAATATGCTTTGGGTTGTGATGAATAGAAGGTACTCCATAGCAAAAGAAAGAAGCTAGAAGCCAAGCTGAACACTTCTCCTTTAGAAAAATCAGCCATTTGCCCGGTAAAGGAGTCCTCCCCTATCTCATAAGGTATAGAGGCTTAAGCTGTTTTTCTAACCTGCAAAATACAGAGGCTGCAACACAGCTCTTTGTCTTTTAGTCAGCTCTTTAGTGGTTATTCTTAGGAATTATTCTTTTCTTGTTAGTCCAAAAAAGGGCATCAAAGACCAGGTAAAGCTTCTGCTCTCTTTGAAGTCAGCGTATGCCTGTGAGGAATTTTTGATTCTGAAAAGTCAACATTAGGTAATGGAAAGGCTGTGGTAAAATCATTGTTAACCAGCCTATGCTTACCACTTCAACAAAAGTTTTGTCACCTGCTGCTGCTTGTAAGTAACTTTTTTTTTCAGATTCTGAAGGGAATTATATCTACTCTAGGTGTACCATGAACCCTACAGTGCATTTCAAAAACTGTGGAAGGAATCTTAAGGCAGCAAGAAGCTTTTGATTGAAAAAGACACTAGAAAGTAGCGAAGTTCAGGAATTTTTTGTTTTTGAAGCTTTTCTTCAACCCATACTTTCAAGAAAACATGCTTGACATTATAGCATATATTTTAAAGAGTATTTCAAGCTTCAAAAACTGCAGAAGGTTGAAAAAATGTTGGATGAAACTTTATGAGATAAACACACAGTGCACAACCAGTACTTACAGGAATACTACTGTGAAGAGCGCAGTTCTTCAAAAAAGACAGACTAAACTGATTTTGAAGAAAACCTCTGAGATGTAATATAACAGTCTTCACTTACGTGTTCCTCATTTGCTCCTTAAGAATATTGAGGTCTTCTTGTGCAACTGCCAAAGGAAAGGGTGGTTTTATCACTTGCCTGATTGTAAAATCTTCTGGTCCTCTGATTTAAATCACTGGGTTCCTGAGTTAGGACCTACTGTGCTGCTGGCCTCAGCATGACTCTCTTGGGCAATTCCCAAATTATTGAACTATTTCTACCATATTTGATGTGTTACAGGAGGGAGAAGGAAGAAGGGGCTTCTAAAAGGACATTGAACCCTAAAGACAGATATCTGGGGACGCTGATGGAAAATATATGACCTAAGCATGTTTTGAAAAGCATGTGTTTAAAACTGTAGATGCCCAATGTAAAGCTGTAGGGATAATATTAAGCAACACATAAGAGCTTTCAGTATGAACTGCTTCTTGAGTCTTTTTAGTTTTACCATCTGATTGATTGTCACTTGATTCGCTTCTTATGCTAGAAGTTGCTTTGTATTTATTTCTTTCCTTGGTGCAAGAGTACATTGTAAATTATGGTTAATAATACAAAATAGCTGATACAAATGCCATATTGAAGCTTATTAGGTGGAAATCTTAAATTATATGAATATGGAGACAATGAACTGCAGGTTTGGTGTTTTTCTTATATACAATATAAGCATACCCCCCAAAAAACCCCAAACCAACACCAAACAGTCCTACACAGATTGTAAACATAGATATTTAATTCCTGGAAATACTGACTTTTTGTATGATTATATGTAGAAGAAAGAAATGAATGCTAACAAGATGACTATGATGAGCAAGCAAAGCATCAGCAGAATAACAGAGAGGAAATTTTGGGTTGTAAATGAGATCAAGAACATGCCTGTTTAACTTGTTTCAGTGAATTATGAATCTTTTATTTTAGCATGAATTAATAGTATCTCAAAAAAATTGCAAATGAAAATGACCAAGACTGGAAAGGAATTAAAAATTAAAAAAAAAAAGAAAAATCATATAAAATGTAAATAAAAGAATTTACTGTAATGTTTAATGTAGCATTATAAAGTTACAGAAGGATTTTAGTGTATGAAAACTCATAGCTGATGCTGTCATATCTCAAACATTACATTTCAATCAAGAGATGGAGCTGTTAAAATTTTATATTCAAATCATTAAAATGCAAAGGAAAAAATTAGTGTGAGATAATACTTCTTCAATGCTTTTGGAAATGTGCTGATGTAGTTTGCAACCAGTTGAATGTACAATGAGTGCACATGGGATCTAATCTGTTATTTCTAGATTTTGACACAAATGCTGGTTTGAAGTACTAGCTCAGATTTTATACTGATGCTGCTATGGAACTGGAGGCATAAACTGTACACTACATGTGGCTCTTTTAAATTCTTTGCAGCCTATATCTTAAAATATTTGAAGACATTCATTTGCAAAACCATATGTTTTTCTGAGAGTTAATTTGATTCGCTTTGCTTGAGTCGGGAGCATTCACTGTTTTGTAATTTCCAGGTAGAAAAAGAGAGAAATAAAGCTGTTCAAACATTTTCTGATACGATTTTTTTTCCCTCCATTTAAAAATGCAAAGCAAATGCTTTGCACAGGTTATTGCTTAAACTGGTAGGGATCTGACAGTATTAACCCTGCCAGGGAAGCTTAAAAACTCTCCCTTTTTCCCACCAGTTTTCTGCTTGATTTCCTATCCCAAGTCAAGCCCTGAGTATACTTAGGAGCTTCAGGTAGGTGCCCTTTGAGAAACCTCATCAGACAAAGTGTGCCAGGGTTTGTTATCCAAGAACTCATTCCATTTGAGTTCTGTGGACAACATAATATTTTTAAAAAAATTTTTTTTTTTTTTGGTGTGTACTGCCATCCTCTGAGAAACCTAATACCTTACGTCTCTTAAATTAACAAATGAGAAATTTTCACTAGTCTCTATTGGCCAATGATTTGATTATTACTAAATATAAGGTTTTTGTAACCTCATAGTGAGACTGGTACCAAAAAAGACCTTTTTTTCTCTATCATATATATTGATGAGTTACCCCTCAAGCCTTCTCTTCTCCAGACTGAACAGTCCCTGCTCTCTCAGCCTTTCCTTACAGGAGAGATGCTCCAGTCCCTCGGTTATCTTTGTGACCTTTTGTGGTATCCTCTCCAGTACGCCCATGTCTTTCTTGCACTGGGGAGCCAAGAACTGGAACCGGTACTTTCTGTTAACACAGACTTTCTCCTAGCATAGAAAGTGCTGAATGTTTCTTTACTGTGTGTTGTTTTTAAATTGGATTTTAGACAAGGGGAAAACAAAATAAACTAAGGTGCTAAAAATGTGGCCTTAAAATTTTCTTTCTCAAGACAGTTTGGCTGCTTGTCATTGAAATCTGCTTTATGTTCACCATCAGTTTACCCTTTCTTAACATGTTGTCATACATCCATGCTGGGATCACCTCCCAGCCCCTCTAGACTGAGTTCCTGAAACTAAATTAGCTTTGGCTAAGCTTTGTGCTAACCTGCCTGGAAGGAAAACTGCAGTAGGAAGTAAAATACATTTCATATTAATATTTGGAAAAGCCTTGTAAAGCACTGCCCGGTTCTGTTAGCTGTAAATCAGTCACTGCCAAAATATCCCCAAACGAGTGGTTTAGCTGTAGCAACAGTATAAATGCGCTGGAGGTGTGAACATTTTGAAAATGTGTACAGAAGGTATTGTCACAGAGCCTAAAAATGAATGACATTATTTGTTCTTTCATTTTCCCCTCCCCCTCAGCTGTCTGTAATAAGTGACACTTCAGACAACGTGCTTTTCAAAGGTCTGAAATACTGTAAATGTGAAAAAGTAAGCTCATTGAACACTAAGTGCCATTACTCATTTCGGGAGAATTAAGGCTCTCACAACATGTAAAAATATTAAAACTGTGAAGCTGAGTTGCTGGGTTTTATAAGGTCTCCTACATAAATGTAATAATGGAAGATCATAATGTTCACCATCTGTAACATTAAAACATGTTACTGGAAAAATCTTGCAGAAACATTCACCCATTGGCCAGAAATGTTGATCGCTCATCTCAGACCATGGACTGTTTCAGTGAGGTTGGCACACTGCTGAGAACAGGCAGAGGGCTGGCACTAAAGCTCTAAATTTGATATCATCTGGAGATTTCCATATCTGCATGGAAAATTCTTAAATAGGTGAGCAAAGTTCATTTAGGACATTTTATGTTGCAAGAGCCTTAAAAAGCCTCCAAAGAAGTAAAGATCTTATCCTCCTCAAGCAGACTTTAAAACACAGTCCTGACTAAATCAAGCTGGTCCATAACTATGTCATAAAACATAGAAGGGAGATGAGATGTATTACATACATTATCACTCAATGATTTCGAGAATTTCTATAGCTGTGAAAAGAGCATCCCTGGATGTGAATCTTAGTGAGGATCTTTCAACTACTTCCAACGTATTTTCTTTTTCTTTTTTTTCTTTTTCAATTTTGTTCTTGAGTTGGTGAGGGAAGAAGGATATCCTCCAACTTTATGAACATTGCCTGCTCACTGATTTCCACAAGCTCCTTCTGTAGTCAACGGAGAAAAGAAGAGAAAAACTCTTGCTAGAGGGCTTGACGTCTGAAACATGTCTCCAGGGCTGTTCAGTTCTTTGTTCAAGAGTATGTAGGAGAAAAAAAAAGAAAAATAAATGTTTTTTTCTGGCAAAGGTTTCATTGTATTTGAACAACATAGGGCCAAGATTCATCACACTTCAAACCACCCAATCTGCTTCCTTTATAGTTAATGTAGAATTATCACTTCTTTAAAAAAAATTTCTGTCCTTCCTGATTCAGTGAGGTAGCCCTGCTCCATCCAAAAAAATCAAGAAATTTTACTATCTATGCAATTAAGAACAGCTCTTCTGAAAAATGGAAAGGCCTGACTGTTTAAGATGAAATAAAATGTCACTGAGTTTCAGAAATATTCTACTTTCTGGCCTTAGAGTGCCAAGTCAAAATGTCAAGTTCACAAATCAGTAATTTTTTTTGCCTTCATATTTGCATTGTTAGGTATCACAATGGAGTAGAAAAATAACAATGTCATTCATTGTAACCACCACCGTCTTACAACTACTGTAATAACAGCATTAAATAATGTAGAGTTGAGATTTATGAGAATATCATACAGACAATTTCACCAGATATCACAAACACTACCAACCGCTTCTCTTTTTCAGTTTTTATTCTGGCTTCTGACAATGGTGCAAAATAAACTACTGCAAGATATGAAGAGATTTGAAGTAAAATAAGTCAATAGTACATACTATATGAAAGTTTTTAATGAGATCACTATTCACTTATACTTCATTTTGTACCCCTGATTTTTCAGCAGAAGTCCACATAGAAATTGACCTGAAAGCTGGAAATACAGTCTGACTTTGATATTTAAATTACAATAGCAAGTGAGTATGTCTGAGAGCTTTAGAAAAGTCTTTTCAATATAATTGTCACCTGAAGCTCTACAGCATAAAGGAAGGGAATGAAAATTAGAATAAAGGTAGGTAAATTAAGCAAAAAAAGCGCAATTTACTATCTTAGAAAGGAATAAGAATGATAGAACCTTATTATTTTTAAGAAGCATGCCAAAAGTTCTAAATTTGGCATAATAAGGACCCCAAACTGTACTGTAATACTTGCAAACATTGCTGGGTTTAGCTCTTGAGGAACACTGTCGTTTCTTCAGTCCCATGTATTTCTCTCACAATTAGTACTAAATAAATGCTTTTTATACCGGAAGGTAAAAGTGACTTTTTTTTAAAACATTTATGCCTACTGGTATTTGAATTTCTGTGTTGCTATGAAGACTGTAATTGAATATCATGCATGTATTTAACAGCATTCGAATACTGATTCTGCTGAGGAACAGTTCTAATTGTCTACATTTTAGCCCATTTGACCATCTGAAATACACTGCAGCTGGATCAGGAAAGTTAGGAGCTTGAGTTTCTTATTCAGCCAACAGGTAAGCAATTCGCTGCACTGAAGTTAGACTCCCTGAATATTAATTTGAAGATGTAGTCAAAACTGTGCTATAAAAGTGAGAAAGGTCAAAATCCTACGTCTTTATTATGAAATAACTAACAGGTTATAAAAATGCCAGGTCCCGACAAGAGAGGGAACAGATGCAGGTAAAAAGGAATTAAAGAGATGTGTGGTGCTAAAAGATCTGCAGTTCATGACGGCTGACTCTGGGAAAGTGAGAAGGTATCTGCTTTGCTGCAGGGACTCCTGAAAGTAGAGCAGGGCATTTAAAAATGTCACTTTATAGATATATAAACCATTTCAGTAGAGCTCTCCACATGATTCGTTCCAATTTTTATTCTAGAATATACATTATAAGCGCATATATCTCTGTGTGTATGCTGTTCGTCTTATATGTTGTTCTACAATTGCTTCTTAGCGATTACTGTGGAGTATAAATTCAGCTCTCGGCATGTTTAAAGTGGAAGAAAGGAGTCTGAAAGAAAAGAAATGATAAAATGTCCCTTTGCTTGCAAAACTCAGGTGTTCAGCTAATGTTTACTGATATTGTGCTATTTCCACAGTGTTTTTTAAGGGAGTCAAGAAGTCTTGTTCATATCCAGACTTTAAAGGCAAGCCTTAGTGCAGCCAGCTCCAGAACTCTGAGAGCCATTGCTATTTTCCCCTACTAAGGAGAAAAGGTACAAAGAGTTTCAAGGAATGGTTGTGACTTAGAGTCTACATGAAGCTTTTGGGATTTCTTTTCTTTGATTCAGACACTGGTTATTCCAGGGGAAGTTGTGTTTAGGTGAGCTAGTGGATTAAAGCCATGCACCGTTGGTAACTTCTAGAAGGTTCTTTTTTTTTTTTCCAGAAGGGAACACAACTTGCTTTGGCATCTCGACATATAACAAATATTTTGTTTGTTTTATGCCACAAAAGCTTAAAAAATACCTAGCCTGGATTTTAAAAACAAAACTAAAAACTGTGGGTTTTAATCTTGTGTTTGCCTTATTTGTATCCAATCTTGATAACGTAAAGTAATGAGCAGAGCGCGTTGCTTTGGATGTCTGTATTCGTGGACAGCATGGTGTATTGTTTGTCACTAGACTGCATAGTGTGTTGTTATTTTTCAGAATGTTTTAGTTCGCATAGGAGTGATACAGATCACGCTCCTGAATTTCAGTTACAGGTTTGTTTCCATGCTGAGAAAGCAGATAGCAAATGACAGAGCGAACTATTACAAATTTCAAATTATAGAGTGAATGAAATGAAGCATCAACAATAACCTATTTACTTTAACACATGCAAATGAAAAAGTTTTGAAATATTTTTATATTACATTATTTTTCACTGCTGACCAGCTACAGGCTTGGTAAATCTTTTTTGCAGTTTTGAAAACTGTGTGTGTAAGTCACCTTTGCAGTAGGAAATTCAGCCTGTTGACAAGGTTTTTATTTGCCTGGGTTTTTTTCATTAATAAACAGGTAACGTACATAAATGTATTTTTATACACCTGGAGTGTTTGATTTTGAGTGATATGATAGGAAGAAATCCAATGAAAGAAAATAATATCGGCTAGAGTTGTGAATATGTTGCAATGGTTTTTTAAGGTATCAAGAAAAATTATTTCTGGGTTGCAAGTAGGTCTACATGGAAGAAAAAAGAATTATCGACTCTTAGAAATGGTATCTAAACAGATAAGCATGTTGAAACTCTGATGCCAGGTTGGATCAGGTTTTGATGTGAAAACAAGACATGCTTTCTTCATTATATAGTTCAGTTTGACATTTGTAGAGCTACAATTACATTATAAAACACAAATTTGGGATTTGTTTTTCATTTGACTTTTCTAAAATACAAATAAGGATTTTGAAATTACTTTCATAGCTTATACAGCTATAAAACCTGTTTTCGACATTTGTAAATAAGCTAGAGAGATGAGTCATTATCCAGAGCTTCAGTTCAGCTAAAACTCATGACAAGTTTAGAGATTTTTTGTAAAGCTTATCTGAAACTGTCCATGCATTTTTGGTTGGTAAATTTATCTAGGAATCTTCCCATACTAAAGTATCTATTTTAGTTCCTCTAATACTTGTATAAGTCAGATTGAAAATCCTGCAAAAAGAAGGTTTTTTTAACAGCAGATTGATCATTTTTTCCAAGGTCAAAACGAACTTTTAAAATGAACAATTTGCTTAAACCTCCAGTAGTTTGAGCTTCTTTCCCCTAGTCAGTGCCAATATGTTTCATTATTCCTTTGCTCTTAAAGTCTCCAGATGTGTCTTGCCCCCGACTACCTCCCTTCCCAGTTCTGCCCTTCTTTGACAATCTGTGCTCAGCTGGAATTCCAGAGACCGGCACCACCTCACCACAGAACGTGATTGTGGAATTAATCTGGGTTTAGATCGGCACCAATGACCATGACATGGAGAAATGTCATCTAGATTTTCTTATCTTGTAAACTCATTCAATCTGGCTTTATATTCTTTTCCTGTTAGGGAAAAGTATAGTTAGGAGAAAATGGTGGATGAGGAAAAAATGACCGCATATCTTGTCTGATAGTCTAGAATAGTATAGTCTACCATCAGAAAGAATTAATATTATCTGTATCTGTCTACCAAATTATAAAAGGACATACAGGGCTGTGCAGTTGGAAGAGACAGAAGGAAAAACTAGGTTTTTTTTAGAAAGAAGGCGATATAAACTTTTATTCCAGAGGATTGTAAGGAAGTATATTTTACTCTGCCATAAGAATAAAAATGTTACCATGTTTTGGGAAATCTTTCTACGTACTGACATGAAGATTATGCTGCCTAAATGTGGGGACAGATTTTTTACTTCACCTGGTATCTGCTGGGTGCAGCAGAGCGGGGCCGTGGCGGAGTTAGTTATGGCTCACAGATCACCGGGCCAGCGTTACGGTGACCTTGGGGCTTGGCAGAGTCTAAAGCAGCATATGAAGTATATGAGCTAGAGCCATCTCCTCGAAAACCAACGGCGATACTTTGCCAATACACTTAGCTGTCCCCAGCACAGCCCCCTGTAAAAGTGCCTGGAGAGCGCTGGTGCTCCCGCAGCCAGCCGTGAAGTCCGGCTTTACCGGGCGGTTAGTCCTTGGGCCATGGGGAGTCACCGTATGGAGAGAGGGAGCAGCTTTCAAGCGCTGTGCTGTCAGAGCAACGCGAGGTCTCTGGCTTCCAGGAGACCTCAGACATGCCGGCCAACGCATCCAATTCGTGGGGAAATTATTATCAATAACAGACTTACTTTTAATTTTAGAGAAAAGGAGAGAAAGCTAGTTGGAGTAGAAATAGGCTTGGGTCAACAGCAAAGATTACCAGTAACATACTTCATTCAATTTTATATTTCCTGTCACTCTTTCTAATTTTTTTCCAGTGCTTTCTCTGCAGATTTTCCATCCCACTGGATTGTGATATAGTTATATATCTGTTTCTGATTCTACATTATATCACACTGACAGTTCATAAAGTGCAAAATACTAGTGAGGCATTTTGGTAGGACATTTTAGCTTTGTCCTGACTTTGAGTGGAATGAAATATGTTCTGTTAAAAAGGGAATTTATGGAGGTAATCACCTGGAGTGATCTCTTTCAACAGAACTCTTAATTTCACACCTTATTCATGTACGAAATAAACCTTTACTAAAGGCAGTGCTTGACAACGAGCGGGAATCTTTTCTGCCAAGGCACCTAAACTGTCGCTGTGTACAAATATGTAGGGTACAGAATCAGACTATAAAAACATAAAACGTTGTCAGTTTGGCTCACAGATGTCACCAATCGGGCTATGACATGGAACAAGTTCACTGGCTATACATCTGTCTTTTTCACAATTATGTTTCCAAGTTGTAAATTACTCTGCGTATACATAACCTGTAGTACATGGTGTTAGCATTACCATATTTCAACTAAAATTGCTTTCATCGAGCAGACCAGTATCTTTAAATATTCTTATCCCAATTCACCTATTATACAGACAAAGAGGCCTAATTATGTCATCTGTGGATCATAATGTTTAGCTTCATGCATACAGGATGTCTGCCCACATGAAACTGATAACAGGGCTTATAGTTTGATATATAATACTAAACATTAATATGTTACATGTAACTACTGTTTGATATATTATTTTCTCTGTAACCAGGTTTGATTTCTGTGTTTTTCCTTTGTTGTATCTTCTTGTAAAAAACACCGTTGTATGAGAGCTTATGTGTATCCTAAATTAAAGTGAACTTTAAGTGTGTTTCTTCAAAGTCTGATTGTAATTGGCATTACAGAAATGTAACATATTATTAAAGTTTTTAGCAGGAAAAGAATATTTCCTCAAAAATTCTTCTCTGTTTATATCATGGTGCATACCAATAGAATAGTTTTAATCATCTCATACACATCTTCTGTGCTTTAGACATTTTGACTTATCAGGTAAAATGTACCAATACTAACACATAGAAATACTTTTTTTTCCTCTTTTTTTTTTTGATCTTGCTGTCTTAATTACTGTAGCAGAACAAAGGAAACTGAACTGTCAATCTTTGGCTTAGCAAATGAATAAAGTATTGTCCCATTGCAGTACATACTGGCTATTTCAAAATTAAAACATCAGATAAGCAGAAATTTTAGATAGCAAACAGTATAAGTATTACATTTGTGACAGTCATATCATGGACTGCAGTACAATGTATTTTACCAACTTCTATGGCATAGATATACGTTACACACTTGGTTCTAGATATACTTTACACACTTGGTTCTACCCATATGTTACAGTGCCACCATAACCCTTTTGTTTAGTTAGTAAGTACAATACAAATCAGTAAGGATGCTAGAAAATATTAGGTATGTAACACAGTAGCTGTTAATGTGTTTGAAAAATGGAAAATATGATACTGCATTACTGCAATAGACATTGAATTGTAAGGGGATTTTCTCACATATGCTGTAACGTATATAAATTATTTACGATGCGATGATAAAATGAAAGGGACTCTGAAATTTAATCAGTTTAAGAGGGACAAAGTGACTTGTTCTTTAAAGTTAGTTCCGGTTGCCTTGGCAGGAGTTTACTTCCAGTTGTCCCTTAGGGAAAAAGCC
>NW_009601123.1:27319-27707 GCF_000690535.1 Cariama cristata
ATAAGTGGTCTTAATTCATAAAGTATATAGGTCCTATCTACAGGAATAATTTCACTTATCTTTTGGGAGTTAAATCTGGCTTGAAATGGTTGGGTTAATGTTTATGCCAAGATGGGTAGCACAGGTACTGTAGAGAATTTTAATCCCAACTGGAAATATGCAGGCATTTCTTTGTTATTTCCTCATGAAATATGTGAATAATAGTAGTTCATTAAAAAGATTTGGCATTAGGTGTGTTTCATAGAAGAAATCCAACCAGTAATTCATAGAACCCTAAACAAGAGACTCAAATCCTGATGATAAAGAAGTGGCTGGCAGGTTTGCCAGTGAAACTGTAATTTGAGGCAAGGGTTGTCCGTAATCACAGCTGTTCATAGGCTATTGTCCT
>NW_009601124.1:0-29104 GCF_000690535.1 Cariama cristata
TCCAAGATATGTAGCTACCTCCAAGCCTTACATGCACTGCTGGGAGAAGGGTCTCTTTTCCCAGCTGACGTCAGATTTACCCTTTTCCAATTTCTTGTCAAGATTTCTCAGGGCATTAAGAAAAAAAAAGTATTTTGGAAAAAAAAAATATTTTTATTTTCTTGTAACCCATAGTAGCAAATCTTAACAAATAATATCCTGCCTAACGCCACAGTATTGTAAAAGCACCAGTGCTCCCAGTCTTCTCGCACTTTGTGACAGACTGCTTTTACTCCGGGGTGTTTGCAGTGGGGCAGTCGTGCCCCTGAGCATGGTGTGCGGTACAGCAGGAGAGGGGTGTGCTCCTCCCGCTGGAGCTGTGTCTTTGGAGATGACTGGGACGAGGCGATTGAGGTGTCCGGTACATGCTGGGGCTCTCACGTGAGTGACCTGCACTTTCAGTTATTTATCATCCAGTGACACTGCCAGTATTACTGAGACTAAGGCAGCACGGAGCAGTGTCCAGTGCTGGCTGGCTGAGCGAAGGCCATGCCTTGCTGATGTTCTGCGACGAGGAGCTGCAGCAGAGCTGTTGCCAGCCGGCAGCGGTGAGAGCTGACTGGGTATGACCATGCTGCCAGAGCAGGGCCAGCCACCGCTCCGCTCCCTCCTCTGGGCATTTGGCTCCATAGGCTCACAAGCATGGGAACATTGGAGTTTTGGAGGGATTTTCTGTCCACAATCTGGACCATTTGGCCAAGGATGGAGTGGAAGGGAAAGGCAGAGAGGCCCGTATGCAAACAGGGAAGAGCTCCTTTTGCAATGCAGTTTCTCACTCATGCCCTAAAACTGGCAGCACTTAAGACCCCTGGACTAAGGGCAATGAATGCAAAATGAGAGCTCTGCAAAATCGCTTGGTTTCAGGCCAGCCCTGTTGCTTTGCTTTGCTGCTCCTTGGCATCAGTCTTTCAGCCAAGTGAGCAAGTCAATGGCTAGCTTTATTGCCAAAAAAATCTTCCTAGCTGTTTTCCGTATAGCTAATGAGAATGCAAATGTGCTTACAAGCTCTGCTGCTTCCTTTCTGTGCCTGGTACCTAAATGCCCTTCCTCCTGCCATAAGATCTAAATACATCGCACTGGCTGGTGGGGTTGTCCTCACGTTGCCAATGAGAAATGGAGTGTTTTGGGTGAGGAGGAACTGGAGTCTCTCAAACATCTGCTTTGCACTATCCTTCCACAAGCTGCCCCTGGAGGATTAAGGAAAGACCAGTTTAGAATTAGAAAAGCAAGCAAGAAGCAGGTTTGTCTTTGTAAGTTAGATACTACATCAGAGCCAAAGTCACACATCATCCCTACTGCATACTGCAGTGAGCCTATGGTTCAGAAGCATAGGGCTTCTTTGCTGGATTCTCCTTGGGAGTTTTGCTTCTTCTCAGCAGCACTCACAGCTCTTCTCTTCCATGCTTGCAACAGTAGTGTTGCTTTTCTAATCCCCCATAAAAAGGTTTCTCATCAGGCTTGCAACGTGATATCACTTACAGCTTTGATCCCCGCAGAAATGGAGCGGTAACTCTGCACCTTTTGCTGTGCTTCTCTATTGAAGAGCAGAGCCTCTCTTGACCAAAACCTCCTGTCACATCTCTGCCTGTGTTCTTCTTCGGGTGCGGTGTCACATGCCATTATAAAGCCAGCCTTGGGTGCTTTCCAGCTAGCCGAGCCTGGACAGAGTCCAGGCAGTGTCCGCAGCCCTGGCTCTCGGGGAGACGTTCCTTGCCTGGCTCCCTTTCTGGGGATGTTGGATCAGAGATGAGAGCTCAGTAGCTCATGGGCATTGTCACATCCTCTGTCCTGATGGGCACTCTGGACTCTTTGGGGACCATGGGGACAATTCAATAAAGGGACACAGCGTATGCATAGGAATTTTTTCCACAGACATACGCACTTCATCCCTAGACAATGCAGGAGTGCTGCAGAGTGAGGCGAAGCTGCTGCCTCCTGAGCATTGCCCTTTGCTCTGCTCTCTGGTCTGGTGTATGTCTCCAGATTTGCCTCCAGTTGTTAAGGGAGCCCAGGTTGCTCTGGCTGAGCCTCCCACCCTGGCCACCAAAGGGCTTCCTCTGCCCCGAGAACAAGTCCCTTTTTAAAAGCAGCCTGACATCTTTCCTTTGTTCCTGGCTTTCCACTAGGATTTTCCATGATGCAATCCTGTATGGGGTTACTGGCAAAGAGCTGTTAAAAGTCAGTAGCTGTGCCTGGAGCAAACCCATTGTTCTGCCAGCACAGAGCCCTTCAATGCTGCTGACTCCTGCGTGGCCTTGCTCCTGCTCCCCTGGCACCACTGGCCAGAGGGACGTCCTAATCCACACAGAGGGATATGGCCATAAACACAAGGCACAGCACAAAGATCAATGCATGATTAGACACAGACACAGCCCCCGGACCGTCACCAACCAGTAGCACCAGGCTTGGCCATGGTGGGGGATTGGGCTAGGACTCACCAGATGCATCTCACTTTTCCTAGGGAAGTTCGCAGGCTGCTGCTCCTGCCGAGAAGGGTTATTTTGGAGTGGAAAGTGAGAAGCTGTAGCTTTTATCCTTTTGGAGGAGCAATTTGCAAGGAAAACAATGCAGGATTCTCTGGAATAAGGAGTATTAGCTGCATCATCTTTTAAAAATAATTTAGTCAAGTGACTGTTGGCCAGGGATTAGCACCCTTGCAGGCACTTGGGTTACAGTGAGGGGATGTTTCCTGAGATTTATTGATGTTGCAGGTTGCTACAAATGCATAGATGACATCTAATGCCAAAGCAGCTCTCTGGCTCGCTAATGAGGTAAGTCAAAGGCTCTGTGAAGTTTTCAGCAGCATAGCCATTAACCCCAAGATTACAATATCCTTTGTATTTTTCCAGCGTGTTCTGCCAAGATTTTGCCTTAAGCAGAGGAAAGATGAAAAGTGCAGGGCCAGAGAATCTCTTACAGCTGAAAACCACTGTCTGCTATGTTGTTCCCTGGGACAGAGAAGAGCCTGTGTATAATGAGCACTGAGCAGGGAAACATCTCTACTGTCCAGCACATTTTCTTCAGTGTTGGACAAGTGGAAAAAGGAAAAGGATGGTCCTGTCTGGGGACATGCACTCTTATGTCCCCCCCCTCCTCTCCTTCTCATGCTTGGATGTGTGGGACTACTAAACTCAAACTTCAGAAAGGCGTTTTTTTAGTTACATTGGACACTTGTATTTCATCCAAGCAGGCCTTCTTACGGGAATTATTTTTTTGTGGTAGAAATGAGGTTTTCATCTCTACTCTTAACTAAAGATTGCACACCAGAAATGAGACAGGCTGCAGGTGAATTCCAGTAGTAACTGTCCAGGACTGGCGACTGTAAAAATACCTCAACTAAAACATGTGTAAGAAATAAATAAATGTAGTTTTAGTGACACTGAAACATTCAGTGACTTCATCTTGATATGTCTGAGCTATTGCATTGGAAGGACCTTTTCCCACAAAACATGAAACATTTTTTTCCTAGAAATTTCCTTGAGTTTTATTTAAATCATCAAAAGGAGAAAAAAAAATAGTACCTCCCTCAAAAAATAGTCTTGAGTTAAACAAAATCTTTTGTTCTGCTCCAAACTTTTTAAAAATGCCAACTACATCAAAATGAAAACCAACATGTTTTGGATGTTTGAAGCAAAATTCTTGTTTCCTTTTATTCTCCATAGTTCTTCAGTGAAGAACTAATTCCACTTGGGACACTTAGACAATGATTTACACACTTAAAAAAAAAAAAAAAATAATAACCCAGGGTTATAGAAGTTTCAGTATCGGGTGGAGGCTGTGAGACTGCTCTCTAAACTTCACATAGAGAGTTGAAAGAACCAAGGCATTGACTCAAGCATGAGCTAATGAATTATTTCCAACCTTCAAGGAACAAAAGCAAATAGCTGTGATAGCAAGATAATATCTGCTATGTTATTGCTAGAAGCATACTTCAGTCTCATCTGTATGCGAAATAAACAGCTTTGGCCTCTTTGCAATGATACAAACATTTTGTATACCCCATTCTCCCACGAAAAAGACTTTCCTGACCACATCTAAATTTTCACTTGGGGAGATGATTTCAGTATGAATCTCAGCACTATCTCAAAGACTGGTGATGGCCGTTTCCCCTGTCTGCCAGAGCCATTCTTCACAGCCTTTCTTTAGTGTCCAAGATATGAGCAGGTCACCTGCCCTTCCAGCCCTCTGGAAGATGCCACGCTGTCAGCAAGACCATGACTGTTTCTGTGGTCCCCATATTGTGCCAATTCAGATGGCAGCCAACTTTGCTTGTGCCCAGCTCCAGCTTTGGGTTTTACAGAATCGCTCTTCTCAAAATACATGTGCTCTGTGGCCAAGGATGAGTCAGAGGGATGCTGTTAGTGGTGCACTGGGTGGTACAAGTTAGTCCTCATTCATGGGCATCCTTGAGCAATTAAAGGAAGAAAATTGTAATTAATGCCTATCAGCATGAGTTCATGGAAAACAGAATGTGATGTCTCTCTTTGGTTTAGTTGATAAAAGTGATAGTAGTGTACAAGACTTCTGTGAGACATTTGACTGGGTACCACATGACATTTTGATTAAGGATCTAGAGCAGTATAAAACCAAGAGGGTGTGCATTAAATGGATTAAAACCTGGCTCCCTGACAGGTCTCCAAATGTAACTGTAAATCATCCGCCAGCTGTGTTTGTAGCAAAGTCCCTCCAGTATTCTTGCATTTAATATCTTTATCAATGACATGGAAGAAAAAGTAAAATCGCCGCTGATGGTGTAATGAGCCAGGAAGTGGTAAATAATGAAGAGGAGAGGTCACTGATAGGGAGGAATACAGAGCGCTTGGGGAGCCAGGCTCAAGCAAACAACAGATATGCTGATGCAGGTGAATGCAAGAACAAATAATAAAATCTGCATTTATAGGACAGTGGACTCCAGGAAGCAGGATGCTGAAGAAGCTTTTGGGAAAGCAAAAGTCAGCTGAATGGATGGTCCCGGTGCTGGGCTGTAACCGAGCAGGAGGACACTTGGAGGTAGAAAGAGCAGAAGAGGGTCTCCAATACATTTGCTTCTGATGGCAGTGGTGCTGTGGAGAGTAAAAATATCAATATGTTGGAGACGGTCCAGGGAAGAGCCAGGAAAATTTTGGAAGGGTGCCAAAGCCCTGAGTGACCCTGTTTGTTGAGGCACCAGAGTAAAGTTGAGGACAGAGTTGGTCCCAGCTTGTAGATGTGGGGAGTGAAGTAGATACTAGGATTTATTTGTCTAGCAGACCACTGTGCAGCAACTGGAAGCTGAGTGTGGTGGCATTCAGGTGGAGAGAAAGGCTTCAGCTTAAGGCTTTAAAGAGCCTGCTTCATCAGCTTTTAACTTGTTTCGTCTGGGAGCTTTGGCCAGGCTCAGTAACTCATGGCATACCTGCTTACAGAGTATTAGTATCTCAGCAGGATTAAACCAGCATTCCTACAGTGGCATCGCCAGATTGGTGACTGACATCTGCATGTAAGTAAAAGCTGAAGTCCTGCTCATATTGAAGTCAGTATCAAAAGTACCAATTGTTTGGAGGAGGTAGATCTACCCCTAGAGCTCTTAGACACTTTTTATCCTGGTCTATACACAAAGGCAAAAAAACCAAAAAGTGACTTTTAAACCAATGTAGTACAACTTCCTGGATGAACATCTCAAAATTAATTTAAAACTGCTGTAGGTAGTGTTGGTTGCAAGTCCAAGGCTTTAGATAGATGTTCACTATGCAAGTAGCTGTGCTAGCTGAAATGTTACCTTACCCATAGCCTTCCCAGCCAAGTGGTTCTTGTCCATCTCAGGTGGAAAGGATTATATCCATCAGTGGGGTTGTGGGGTGGCAGCCTCTCCAGGGAAGTGGCAGTGAGCATCTTGTGGTCACACCATCAGCTAGCACAGCAAGACCTGGAGGACATGGATGTCCACCGCAACCTGTATTCACAGTGTGAATCAACATTTAGAACTGATTTAAGCGTGGTTGCACTGGTGTTCCTATGTGTTTAAGTTGTTTGTTGAACAAGATTAAAGCAGTTGAAGTTTTGAGAAGAACAGGCTGCTGCCAGGGATGGCTTTACTGCAGCTTGATGGTACCTTGGGTTAATGCATTTTATTTTGCAGGATCAGGCTAGGAGAATGCATTAACAAGTAGCAGGTCAGTCACTGCCAACTGTTCCTATCTTGTGGGTAGAGGAGCACCTCAGGCAGATTCGTTTGGATGTTTTTATGCCAATACAATGAGGTCTAAGGGAGCCTACAACTGGCATGATTTACACACCATAGAGTCAGAAGACATTGAACACTGCATCTAAGAGGGACCTGTTTTAGCTTACATTTACTTAGGAGACCTTTGGGAACAAATTCATGTTTTGGCTAATCCATCTAGCTAGGCACTGTGTCCAAAAGGGGCAGCATTGCTCTTCCCCTTCCTGCCCCATCTTGACTCTTGTGTTGGATGAAGTGACCATGCAACCAGTTGAGGAGCTGGATTTGTGTGGTGCTTGGGCAGACTCTGTTTCGGTGAGCTGGTTTCTGCTTGGATCGCTCAACCAATATAACTTTCAGAGTGGCTGACCAGTAACTACAGTCAAAGAAGGTGGGCAGGATTTTTGTGGCAGCCATCAGTTAGAAGAGATGGAGCCTTTCGTGACATTGGGCTCTCAGCTGCTTTTCTTACTTGGACTCTTTGAGGTGGGCATTCCATTATCTTAAATCCCTCTACGTACCAGCAAAGGAAGTTAGTAGCATGTTCTAATGAGCTGACTTATGCAAGAAAGCAGTATGCAAACATAGTGGCCAGGTTACACAGGAGCAGAGTTAGCAGGCTAGGCAAAGAAGGTAAGTCTAAGCTGAAATAACATGCATTGCTGTGCAGGACGGAAAGTCACTGTAAGAGGCATGGCTGCAATTCACCTACCTGTGTGGTCTGTGGTGACACTGGAAGAGCCATCATTTGCTTCTTCCACAATCTGTCACCTATCCATGCTGCCTGGAGCATGGGAAGTTTAATTTCCCGTGTATCATGGTGTCACTTGAGAAGTTTAATCCTACATCTTTCCGAGCACCTATTGACAGAATTGTTGAGTAAGTCCGTCGTGGTATTCCTCCCTGCTCAGTTGTTGTTGGAAGTTGTCCTATGGCTAGCTGTATCTACATCAGCTTCACGGTCACCTGCAGGCTGGGCTACTGTGGTATCCCAGGTTGGTGGATTGGAGATGTTGGTGGAAGAATTGCTTGAGTTAAAGACAAGCATCTGATGTCAGGGGACTCCTGCCAGTCATTGTTCTGCTGCCTGTGTGGAAACAGGCTGAACTCTGCGGTTTTGCTATGTAACATTCTTATGTAGCCGGCTGAGTTGCCAACATGATAAATGCAATTATTTTTTCCAATTGTTATTTTTGCCCAAAGCATGCAATTGACACTGAAGTCTGCTCGGCAGAATGGGAATGTAGTGGCTGCTCACATCCCCGCAGCGGCACAACGATGTGAAGGCATGAATTGCGATGATGGGAAGCAAACGCTGCCCCGTGGCGTATGTCGGGGGCAGGCACCCATCTGTGCCTCCGTTAGTCCCACCCTTGGGTGTTAGTGGTCAGGGGGTAACCTGCTTTCTTGGTATCATCGGAAGGGGAAGAATGAAGGTTTCTAGGGCAGTCACAACCGTGATTTTCCCTGGGAAGGTGGGAGGGAGCGGTGTTTGGTTGTGCAATCTAGTTGAGGGAGCTGTATTGCACCACCTAGGAGGGGAGCAATGGCACTAGAGCTGCTTCCCTCTCCCCTGTGCCCGTGGAGGCCGGCAGCCTCCCTGGCTCCCAACAGGAACATTTCTAAAGGGGGAAAAAAGGGTTTAGGGCCCTTCTCCAAGGGAGGCAATTCTTAACTGGACCCTGAGCTTGGGGGAGAGGCACAGCTCTCTTGTAACGATGGGGATGAGATTGCTTTCACAGAGTTGGGGATGATGTGCTGGGCTAATTTGGGCCATTTGTACCCAATGGGAAACCAGCACTGGGGGGTGACCAGCTCTGCAGGCTCCCTGTGCCACAGCTTATTCAGCCAAGTAAAAGGACAGGCCAGCTGAGCTCCCACTGTGGTGGTTAAAGTTTGTTTTAGCTGCCTTATCTAATCTCTCTCCTAACTTTTGCTGGGGGAAAGCGTTTATTGCTTATATCGTGTTACGCCATGAGCACTTGCTGGCTGTGGCTGTTTGCGTGTGTATATGTAGATGTGAAGCCAGATAACTTCAGGCCTTGCAGTTTTATGGGTCAGTCAATCCAAACTGCTTCCACTGGCAGATGTGGGGATGTGCTGCGTTCGTTACCTGTGGGCCATGTGCTATCAGGGTGTAAATCAGCAAAACAGGGCTCTGTTTATACACATAAATTGCCCCAATCTGACAGCTTAATACCCTTTTGACTTTTTACCCTCTGCAGGGGAGAGCCTCAAATGTCTTACGGCACTGCTCACCCTAGGGATGACGGCAACACGGGGAAAGCAGCCCTGCTATAAAAGGAGGGAGCATGCTTTGCTCCTGCGCGTCTTCAGGCTTGGCTGCGTAGCCATAGGCTCCCCGGAGGGGAAAGGCCCTTCCAACAGACCAGTCCAACAGGAAATTATCTGCTCACCCTTTGCTAAATTACTAGCTGGACAACCAGTCACAGGGTCCCAAAAATGCCAGCTCCATCTATTCCCCTACGGACATGATTCCCAGGCACGCAAGATCCTGGCTTGGTCACCAGGAGGGCAAACCCACACGTCTGTCCTTCCCCTGCAGCACCTTGCGCAAGTCTCAATTTCATCTCTTTCATGGGACACAAGAGTCACACGGGTAAATTTACCCTGAGCAATCGCAGGGTAAAACCTGCCCGGCTTCCTTTAGCTCTGACTGAGGGTTTTTGTTGCTCCAGGAGATGCTTTATTTTTTTCAGCAGACACTAGGGTGTTTCCAATGAGACAGTAGGGGGTTGATGAGAGGGAAGGGGAAGTGCCAGGAAATCATAGTGAAATGGATTGTTCTGACGTTTTGAGGAACTTCCCAAAAGTAAATGATGTGGGAGTGGGGGTAAGATTGTTGAAACTGAGATCCCCCCTATTTGAAATGTCATTTTTTCTTCCCCCTCTGCTGCCTCCTTCACTGGTTTGGAGAAAAGGAGGTTGTGGCTGCATCCAAACCTTTGGGTAACTCCCTTGGCTTTTTTCCTTCATTTAGTGCATCCTAAATCTGGCTGCACTAAACCATCCTAAACCCAACCTGGAGGAAGACAGACTCTTTTAATCAGAACATTTGCTTATGCTGGCACTGAGCAGCCCTGGTGGGGTTGTTAATTTACCCCGTTGTGCTTTCCAAGCCCTCCTCCCCACCAGCACCTGAGCTCTGTAGGAGCACAGCAGCTCCCAGCTCACCTCCATCCTCCCACCCCAACAAGGAGCATCCCCATGCCCTTGCATGAGAAGGAGGCATCTGTAGCAGGCCTTTCCCAACCTGCTTTTAAAGTGCAAGTTGAGGCTGAAAATTGATGCTGTAGGAGACTGACCTTGTGGGAGTGTCCTTCCCTCTGGCTGATCCTGGGTCAAACGCTCTCAGTTTACAAGTCGCTGACTCCCACGGTAGCTGGGCTGCTCCTGCCTCCACTCCTCCTCGCCTGAGCAGCAGGAAAGACCCAGAGCTGGGATGTAGCACGAAGCAGAAGGTGACCCCTTCCCTGCTCCTGGCCTTACATCCCCTCAGTGCCCAAGAGGTGGCTTTGGTGCAGGAAGGGCTGAGGACCAGCTTGGGTGGCTGGAGAGCTGGTTCTGGTGCTACTCTGTGACTGCAGACACCTCATTTTAGCTGGCTGGGACTACTTCCCTTGCTGACACTACTGTATTGGCATTTCTCAGAAAGAAGGGCTGTCAGTCGCTCCAATCTTAAATTCTCAGTGCAGAGCAGCTCGGATGCTGCTGTTTCTACAGCGCACTTAGGCTGATTCGGTGAAGTGTGGCTTCCTGCAGAGAAACATAGGAGGCAGCTCAAGGTTGGATGCTCTGGTGTTTAATATCGAGTGAGTGCATGCTGCAGTCCTTCTCTCAGCGTGGGCTCAGCTTTCTCTTGTCTACTCAGCCCCGGGAAGATTTGTAAGCGGTTTGTTTCTTTGAGGACTCTGCCCTTCTGGCAAACTTGGTTGAAATTGACCAGTGAGTTCAGAAGTTTTATTAGGGAGAGAGACACAGACAGACACACCCACAGCACGATCACAAAAGAGTTGTTTCTCTAGGAAACGAGGCTGGAAAAAAAAAAAAGTTGTTTAAGTAAGCAAATACGTTTCTTGGCGACACTAGTGCAGGGGAGGTGGTAGGGGAAATGTGTGTTTATATAGCTGTTGACCCAACCTCCTCTTAAGCATTGGTTTCTTGTTTTAAATCTCTTTATCCCTGTTTATGCCCATTTTTATCATGTTGGTTATTAGTTCTAATGACTTGCTCTGCCCTGAGCTGCTGCCTCCATCTCAGCAACCTCCTGCTTTGCTGCAGGACTCCACGGACCACTTTGCTGAGATCAGCCCATCCAAATAATTTTACACATACAAACAATGAACCCAGTGAGGGAGAGGGAGTGGCTGGGCCCCATGAAGGCAAGGCATAGATGTGCGCGAAATTAATTGGTGGCTCAAGCTCTGCTATAAAGCTTCTATTTCAGGATTTGCAAACTGGCTTCCTCTATCAGCTCCAAAGCATCAGAGCTGCTAATCCCAGGGTAGTAAAGGCCCTTTTGGTCTGAGCTGTCAGCCAAAAATTCCAGTGCCTGTGAGTTGTTCTAGTTTTGCCGAAAATGGGTGCTGCTGTCAGGTGTCCCTTTGATGCACTCCTGTTTATTTACAAAGAGCCTGAAAGGTCCCGTTCCCCCCGAAGGTGGCAGGAAACAGGCAGGGACAGAATTTGGTACCTTGTTCTTCCTGTTAGGGCTGATCTCACATGTGAGTAAACAGCGAGTGCGTGGTGAGCTGCAGCGAAGGCTTTGCTGCCAGAATAGCCACTGGTCCTCCCGTTTTCCACCCCTGGATGCCTGTGCAGGTCTCCCTTTCACTTTCCTCCTGGCTGGCTCAATGCAGGAAATCAGGCTGATTAAAAAACTAAAGGGGCGGGGTGGATATTAAAAAAAGATGAAAAATGTGTTTCTTTAAAAAAGAAGAAAAAAAAATTAAAGATCATTTTAATTAGGTTTGAAAAACCTGTGGTGGAGTTGACAGGCAGGCTGACAGGGCTCCCTTTCACCAAATCGCCCAGCTCAGGGCTTTTCATCTCGTGTGCGGAATATTTTGACATTCATGCTTTCTTGGCTCAGTTTGTAGAGCCCAGTGGAACCTGCAGCCTAATTAAATGTAACAATTCCTGAAAATGAGGGTTGTTTTTTTTTTCCTAAGGATAATAATAGAGGTTTTATTTAAAAAAGAACTAATCTATTTATTCTAGGCTGCCTGCTTCCTGACCTGGCCTCAGCACCTGAGGGGACAGGAACAGAATGAATGAGACAGGGGCTTAGTCACTGGAAAAGATGAGGGTGTTAATGTGTATGTGTGTGTGCACATGTCCTGCGTGCTCCACTTGAAGAGTCGAGAGGTAGAAGGTTAGGAGGCTCGGATTTTCCCTGGCAGCTGACTTTTTTCCTTTACTTTTGTGGTTCAGTGCTGGTTTCTAGCCAGCATCAGACCCAGCAGGCTCTAACAGGGCTGAAAGCAGGTCTGCGGGGCGCATGGCCCCTTCTCCGACTTCTCCACCTCAGTCACCATCCTGCAGGGGAGGGAGAGCTGGTGGCTTTGCAAACCTGGGGCTGTGCAAGCCTTTGTATCGAGAGCAGCATTAAACAAGGAGGCAAAGGAGAAGGAAAACATGAGTCAGTATTTTCGAGGACTGGATGTGTCCAACCGTGCACCAACGGTCTGCAGCTCTTCGTGCACAGAGCTTTCCTTCCAGAACTTTTACCTGCACTGGTTTGTTTTGACTATAGTGTAACTCCTGGTCCCTTGAGCACATCCCTGAATCCTCATGACCAATGAAGCATGGCCAAGCTCCAGGAGAAAGTCAAGTCAGGGTCATTTGCTTGTGCCTCTTACTGTGGGTTCCTGGTGCCATTGTGTCTTGGGTCTGACAGCTGCCATTGCTACACCTGGGGCTGCACCGCTCAGGCATCACTGCTCTTGGCTTCCTGTGGGATGTTTGGGACTGAGAGTGGCCCTGGTGCAAGGGCAATGAGTTCCTCTTTCATCTCAACGTGTAATGTGGTCTCCCAGGCTGATGCGGAGGTGACAGTGGCAGAGGCTGAGGAGCACTCCCTACCATCCCATGCGTGGTGGATGGCTTCCCTGTGCCACTCTATTTGGTGTTACTCATCAAATTGCCTCAAAACTTCCCATCAGCCGATGTGCCCATAATTCAGCCAAAAGCAACATGGTAGGACCCGAGTGATGCAAACCGCTTGGAGACTTTCCCTCTCCCCGTTTCCTCCTGCAGCTCCAAGGAGGTCCCCTCCAGCACCAGAAATTAAATGTTTGGGGTCACTTGCCCCTGGCTGGCCGTGGCAGGACTGGCTAATGGTGCCTGGTGCCTTTCCCAGCCGGCAGCCTGATGGCAGCAATGAATCAGCAGCCGGTGGACTTGTCAAAAGCATTCCTCCACTTTAATCCTATTGACAGGGACTACTGCCTGGAACAGGAACTGCGGGGTGAGCCATGTCAACAGCAGATTCTTATTACAGATAATATTGATGGGGCCTTTACTTGAATAATGAAGGGAAGAGCCCTCTGCTTTGACGTTTTTCTCCAAAACCTAGAATTACTAAGAGTTTAACCGTCGGAGGGGAGCTTAAGATAGTTGCATCTTAAGGGATCTGCTTTCTTGTCACATTCAAGGCTGGGGAAAGGAGTTTAGCCCATACGCTGGTAGCTCCGTGCTGACCTTTTCACTGCTCTTAATAAATGTTACAGTTAAATAAAGTCGGACGGATTTTTCTATCTACTGTAGTGTGTTATCCACTTTCTGGGAAAAAAAGAGGTAAAAAACCCCAAATCCCTGTTTAATATCACTGTTACTTATTATCTTTGCTAGCTGTAGGGCAAAAGGCAAGGAGGAAGGGCAGGGGCAGGATAATTCAGGCTGTATTATCAGGGTAATTCCTACTGTTGCTCATGATTATGTGTGTCTCTGTATACAGGTAAATCAGGGCTATTTAAATTGGTTATGATCTTATGGCCAACACTCAAACCAGAATCAGCAACTCTGGAAATGTTTGGGGAAAGTTTTGTTTGTTTGTTTTTAATTTTCTTTCTTATTTTCGATTCTCTAAAAAGAGGGGGAACACCCCCCTCTGTCCAGCCTATACATCTTGGTTCCCGACAGGAGTGGAGACACCAGAGCTGCAGGGAAGAGGCTGCCTGGGAAGTCAAAATAGGGCAGAAAGCATCAGCCATTGCAGGAAATAACCTGTCCTTGCACGTTTCCTCATATTTGGGCTTCAGATTGTGATTGCAAGCACTGTGATGAGAGAAGGTAAGGAAGGAAGATGGGGCTAAATGATGGCATCACCATTCTTGGATTTTAAATGTAACCAGGAACTCAAATGTGTCCCTCTGAAGCCTTATTCTAGAGACCTCTCTAAATGGGGCTTGGACTTCTAGCTCCTATTGGGACAGATGAGGAAGACAGCAGGCAAAGTTGGCTTTCAGCCACGTTTATACCTCCCAGATCCTAGAGCTGGCCCAAGACTGAACTGGCAGGTGGTTTAAGTTAGAGCGGCCCCGTGGCTGCTCTAACTTAAGCCAGCTGGAATCTCTTCTGGGGCTGGTTCTACCAGCCAAGGTTTGCTGGAATACAGCAGGGCCCTGAAAGCCTCCAGCCCACCCTTGCTTGGCCTACACAAGAGACCAGGGAGCAGATGACATGAAAATGTCAGGGCAGTTCCCAGCTGGTGCTTTAGGACAGCTTTAATTCCTTCACACTGCTGCAGAAAATTAGTATCCGGTCCAAGGGAGCCTGTTCTCATGGTATTTTTAGTCTGATTTTGAAGACCCTAGGAGTTTTGGATTGCCCTTAAGTTTCTGAATTTTGGGCTTTCTGACTGAACCATTAAATATTTTCCATACATAAACAGCAGCGACAGAATTTCAGGTTGGACGACTTGTGTTTTAGATTTTTTTAAAAAAAAAAAAAAGCCAAAACAAGACAGAAGAAGAGTAAAATCTCCAAGTGGTCCAGTTACTCTCCTCGTCTGACTGCGTCTCCTCCCCCTGAAGCAGGTTCCTGAGACAGGAATGAAGTGGCCTCTCTTGGCACATCTCTTGTAAAACTGCAAAGGAAAGACCCAGCAAGCACAGAAAGGTGCATCCTTGGGGTTGGTGAACAATCCCCCAGCACGGAATGGGGTGCATGAGAAGGCATCCCCTGCTCTCAGTGTGCACCCTGCACCTCTGAGCATTGTTTGGCTTGCTGTCTGTATCTACACACAGTGTCTTAACCTCCTCAGATCTTCTGTTTTACCCAGAAAAGCCCATGGCTCACATGAGCACTCATTTTCCTGTAAGGACGGAGCCCTCAGAACCATCTCTTAGAGCAACTTTGAAACCCCACTGAGCTGCAAGCCACCTTCCCTTCCAGTGGGGCTGGGGTTCCTGATGGCCAAGGTGCGGCACAGAAACTCAACCCTGCTCCTAACAACGGGGGTCAATCGGCTGGTCCTGACATCAGGTGCTGCGGTTACACACGGAGCCTTTCCCAGGAGGGACAACTCCGGCACACGTCAGCAGTGGGGGGCACCCTGTGCAGGGCAGGAATGGAGCAGGCACAAGGCTGTGAAGCCGCCAACGCTTGGGCCAGGCAAGGAGCATGCAGCTTTGGAGAAAGCATCTGACCAAGGCACATGCCTGAAAAGGACTGTATCATGCATGAGCCCTTGCTCTGCAAGGTTTCCCAAAGTGGTAGAGGTTTGCAGCAAGGGGGGAATGGGGATATTCCCTTGGGGCACTGCTGGTAGCAGGTAGATCTGTCCCAATGCCCTGATTAGAAATGTCAATCCTCAGCCTTTTTGTCTCAACCAGGTGCCCGTGAGATCTCACACACCAGTATCTGTGGTGGGGGTCCCTGCCTAGCCACAGCATGGGTCAGCTCCAGCCTGGAACCACCTGCACCAGGCATCTCACAGAGCTAGGGAGAAGCCCTGACCAGGCTCTGGGAGGTGGTAGGCATGAGCACAGGAGATGGAGAGATCGAGCATCTTGAAGTTGTCCTTGAGCCTCTTTTAGTGCTGTGGCTGTGGGCATGGCCAGACCATTCGTGGTCCTGCACTGGGGTGGACGAGCAGAGCAGCACATGGATTCAAGCCCCACGTGTCCCAGAGAAATGCCGCCCTCTCTTCATCTCCATGTCACTACAATGGGAGCTGAAATCTGGCCAATGCAAGCCATTGGTAGTACCTATAGAATTAGCTAACCTTCCTGTAACCCCCCAAGGGCTCAAAAATAAATTGGGTCTTTGAGGTCATGAGGGGTTTTTAATCATCTCCTTAAAAAAACCCCAAAAAACAAACAAACACCAAAAAACTCAACAAAACAACAACAAAAAAAAGAAAAAATTATAAATATTGGTTCCCTCATGCTTGCTTTTTTGGTTTGGAGGGTACTTTAGAGTGCACTTGGCTTGTGTTTCTCAGCTTTTCTCTAGAACCTGGAGGCCCATGGACTGCTTGTTCCTTTTTCTTCTCTTTTTAAAATGAAATCTGAGATTTTTGCGTAATACATTGAAGCAAGAAGCTGGGGAGGGGGGTGAAGAAAAACATCAAGTACTGTGGGACTAAAATTGCAAGAGTTGGCAACACTGATTTTTTTGTTGTTGTTGTTTTTCTTTCTGTTTTCCAGAGAAAAAGAAAACACCCCCCATTTTGCTGAGTGCCAGCAGGGTGAACAGAGGGAAAAGGTGCTTCAGGGCAGGAAGAAACTATGAAGAAATAGGTTTGCAAACCCCATTTATATTGGATTGTTTGAAAATTGTCTTGAGAGCTGCCTTCTGGGGACAGCTGTCCTGCTCCGAGGAGGGAGCGCAGAGAGATGTGTGTGGGGAGAAGCTGTGTGGGGCTCTTGGGCTGGGACAGGACTCAGGTTGCAGTCGCCTCTGGTTGCGCTTGGGTCTCAGCAGTGCCAGCTCCTCAAGGAGGGCAAGGAGAGGCTGGGCACGCAGAGGAAAAGCTTCATGAAGCCCTTCCTCCCCACAGGAGCAACATCTCCTTCTGCAACAGGATAAGCCCCGGTTGGCCAGAACCAGTCCTGGCAGGCGGAGAGGTGGAAAAGGACTGGCAATTGGTGCTGTTACCCGCAGACTCTCTCCCTGCTGGTCACCTGGAAGTCATGGCAATGCTGCAATGCCCGTATGCACAAGGAAGGCATATAGAAGGCCCTGAGTCTGTGCTGGAGATGTGCATGGGATGGTGGTACCCAACCCCAACTCTGGTGCTTGCAAGGCTCCCGAGCCACCTGCAGCTGCAGCAATCGATAAATGGAGGCTCAGCAAAGTAGGACATTGCCCTTAATGTATTGCACCCCAAGGGATGTTGCATCTGGGTGTAAGGATGCTGGTGTGAATCTCTGCTAATGTGACTGAAGCCAATGTCTACTCTGGGCTGTTTAACAGCAGAAATGAATGCATCTATCTCGCCTTGGCTGCACATGGCATGCACAGGGGGACTGTTACTTATTAGCGCTTGCAATCGTTGGCAAGAGCTGCTGGAACGGAGGTTGAGCTCCAACTGCTATTCCTGCTTGTCCTCCTTCACTTGTGCTCCTATCTTTCTCAGACTGATTCCTTTTGGGTTGAAATTTTCCATGCTTCATCTTAGCCCAGTGACACTTTTTTGCTGAAGGTGTGGGCTGTGCTGGTTGGAGTCCTCTTTGTGGAGCTCCTTTCTGATCTCTGCCCCATGGTAAATGTCCATCTTTTGTGTCTGAGGAGACGTCAGGCTGAAGAAAATCTTTAGAGGATAAATTCTGATTTATTTACTTGTTTATTTATTTGGAAAAGTTTACATTTCAGTCAACTGGAACTTAAAAGGAAATCTTTCATTTAGATCTCCCCTAGTGGAAAACTGAACAGCTCTGGTAAAATTAAAGTTTTTCCATGGAACATTCAGATTTTGCAAAAACTACGCTTTCTATTGAAAAAAAATTATTTTGATCATTAGGTTTTGATCTGCTCTACTTTTTAAGGATGATTCAAAACCATAAAGGCAAAAATCTCCACTTCCTATGTCTAATGTATCAAATCTTTTCGTATTACTTCAATTCCATCTCCTTAGCGAGGAGGCTAGGAAAATTATTCAGCTTAAGGAAAAGCATTTTATCAGCTATAAAGTTGTGGAAATTTAAAACGGGTATCTTAGTGCCAGTATTGGATTTGCAGCTTGCCTTTCTTCCTATGTGGGTTGAGGATGCCGGACTTAAAAACCTGGTGTCAACGTAGTTAAGAGTATCTCTGGTAGGAGGCTTTTGATTTGTTGGTTTTTTGGGGTTTTTGTTTTTGTGGTTTTTTTTTAAGGACAGCTGAAATACAGAAAAATCTGTTTAGGATGGAAGGACTAAAAATTACCTCTGGGAACTGGGAGACCTCCATTCATGGCGATTCTGTAACAGCGATTCCAGGGTCAAATTTATCATTTATGAGATCTTGTGGTTTAATACACATTTTTCCCCTGGATTTTGAAACTTGTAGATCGTTTTCCTTAGACAGCCTTCTTTTTCTTAGAAAGTTGGGATAACCAAAGACTAAGCTTCACTAATTAAATCTTCAAAAGTTAGCAAGTTCCAGTCCAAGGATTAATGGTGTTACAAAGTTAATACAAAGTCATTGTTCAAATGTAGAATTTTCTCTATTCCCTTCTCTACCCCATTGTGATGGGGCAGCTTCTTGGATGTTCAGAGGTTGTCCCCAGAAGTAGATATCAATGTGGTACTTTCAGACATGCATATACATGTACAAAATTTGTGTAGTCTATACACCGAACACATGAAATAGCTCCTTGAATGCACAATGCATTCAAAATAGCTAATTTGCAAAATGCCCAGAATGCATCTGAGTGGATGACTTGATTTGAAATGTTAGAATAGGTGATAAGAAAGTCACGCTATAGAATCATTTATATATATTTCAAACAACTCCCACTTAAAGAGGAAAAAAACCCTTTATAATTAACAAAACAGATGAGAGCAACTGTGACACTTTAAATAAATGCGATGTTTTTGATTTTGAAGTAGTTTAAGATTCTGGGGATGTGTTCGAGAGAGAAAAAAATATGTGCTCAGAGTTGCAAATGAAGAGATACTATAGATCATCTTTAAAAACTGAGCAACCTCACAGAACTCGCCTGTTCCTAATGGCCTTCAGCACAGAGCCTCCTAGGAAATGGGAGTGGGAATAATTAAGAGAGAACTGACTAAAGGGAGGCCCTACAAGGGAAGGTTTAGCTAAGGCTTCTTTTTCATGCCAATAGCCATGCAAGGAGAAGACACCCAAAGATCTATAGCCATGGTGGAAGTAACTTTTAAGGAATGCTACCTCCTTGCAGATTTTAAAATAAAATGAAGGGCGGATAATTGCTTAGATGTTAGATATAATGGACGTTATGTTGGTCATTGGATGGAGACTTGGTAGCCAGTTCAGTGAATAGTTTTGCTTAGTTTTTAGATGTGTGATCCTAGGTCCTGTGTTGGGCTAAGTTCCTAGAGCTCCTCCAAAGAGTGGGAGCTACAGGTGGATGGCTGTAGGGCAGAAAGAGCCCATCACCACAATGAATTAAAAAAATACTGTTTTCTGCAGTGCACTCTTCTTATTTCTTAGCTGTTGCTCAGGCAAAGCTGTTATTAATTCAGGAGGAGTCTGCCTGAGCAAGAACTCTCCAGAGTCCAAAATATTTTGCAGAGAGTAAATATAAGAATTATTCACCTACCACAGAACAGCATCAGCCTCTGGGTGGAATGCAGGAGCTGTTTAGCAGTGCACAGAAATGTTTCC
The DNA here is from genome assembly GCF_000690535.1 of Cariama cristata. Lineage (NCBI taxonomy): Eukaryota > Metazoa > Chordata > Aves > Cariamiformes > Cariamidae > Cariama > Cariama cristata. Next base: position 19,058 of record NW_009601124.1, read on the forward strand.
CTGCAGGTTTGGACAGGAGTTAAAGGTTTGTGTATGCCCAATTGAAACTACAACTGAAAGCAATAAGATGGGCCTCCTCCCTTGCCTTAGTACTGGATGGGCTCGGAGGGGCAAGCATCACCTACCCAAGTATCACACCACTTCCTCTAGGATGCTAGGAGATTTTTCTGGAGCTCACCCATCTGACCCAGTCCTCCACATGAGATCTGGCAAGATAATAGTTCCAAGTGTCTGGGTAAGTACTGTAAAATGCTTCAAATAAATGAATAGAAATCATCTGCTTCATAAATGCCAAGGGCTTTCAACATGTCGTTTCTTGGTAAACAAAGAATTTCAGCACGACAATATCTTAGGATGTTATTGGCCATATTTGTTCCCTTGTGCATATTGAAGCGAATGTGAACAGAGTCGCACAGCTATCCTTTACATCCTCCTTCAGCTCGGAGGTTTTCTCCCTGCTGCAGTGGAGATGAGGGGGCTGTTCTGGCTACCCCTGGACAGGCTAATCTGCCCCGAGTCCCTAAAACTCCTGTTTCTGTGATGGTGAAGGGCAGGTGGAAGTTCTGCTTGTGCTCAGTTTTGCATAAAGTGCCATATCCTGTGATTAGGAAAAAAACAAAACAAAACATGTACCTAAAAAAACCCCCCCCCCGACATTAGAATGCAATAAAAATATGTGTGTGCTTCCCCCCTCGCCCCCCAGCTAAATTGATTACATCTGGTGGCATGAAAAAAAATACCCAAAATGTCAGACTGAGTCACACAGCCCCCTTGGGTGGTTATATTTATTTCAGGGTTGGAGCACTCATCAAAATAATTTATCCTTGGCTCTCCCTCTCAGCCTTCCCATCCTTGTGCTTATAAACTCTTCTCTGTTCTCTAACACTTGTATTTAGCCTCAAGCCCCCTCCTTCCCCCGGTCCTTCCTTTCTCCGTCTTTTCCCTCTCCATGTCTGCTGGCCTGGCTCCGTCCCCCTCCTTCCCTTTTGCTACATCAACCCCAGCAAACCCTGTACCTGCAATTCTCCCCTGGGGGTGGCAGGGGAGGCTGGAGCACAGACAAGGATTGATGTTTCTAATGCTGTGTCACCTACTTAGTGTCTTGTTTCACGTTGCTTGTGGTGAAGGGACATGGTAAGATGTGTGAGTGAGCTCCCTACTGTGGTTTCTATTATCTCTATGACCGGTGAGGCAGCTGGGATGGGACTGTGCCTGCTGGGATGGCCAAGGCTTCATCACCAGCCTCACCTGCTCTCCCTTGGCTGCCCTGACCTGCTGCAGTGGTGGACGTTGATCTGCTGGCTTTCTTTAGGTGGATTATTTTTTGGACCTGGTTCACCTGTGTCCCGTGTTTTCTCTCTGGCAGGGAGCAGCACCAGAAGCATCTGCAGGGTGAGGAGAGTCTGTGCTGCAGTGGGTGGGGCGGACCTCATATCCAAGAACACAAAACTTCCTTTCCATCTCTCTTCCCTAAACCTCATCCTTCTGCCCAAATCACAAGGAGAATGGCCACCTCCTGTCTGCAGCCCTGGGGACACCCTGTGCCTCTCAGTCTGTAAAACCTGTTGCGATCTGCTGCCAGGTTGTGTCTGCTCTCATGCCTTATGCCAACCACAGTTGCAAAAGACCAAGCACTCTAGGATTCTCATGGATGGAAATATCTGCAGAAATGCATTTCTCTGTTTTTTCTCCATGATGATGGAAGATCTTGGTCTGGCAGGAGCAGGGATTGAAGCTCTTGGTTGCTCTTTCTCTTGGGCTGGAGGATTGCCTTGCACAGAAAGATTCCCTTGCTTTCTTCACTGCTCCTACAGGGATCAATGACAGATGAGGAAGACAGGGTTGACCTCCGCTATTTTGGCTGGGAGAGGACTTGAGAAGCTCTTGGCACCGCTGTCTCTGAGGTTAACACTCCCTGTCCCATCCGTTGTGCCTCCCGCTCCCAGCCTGGGCAGCAGACTGCCGTTGTACAGCATGCCACATTTTTCTCCTGTGGTAAATCAGAGCCCCCTGGGATCTGGTACTGTGCCTTTTTTTTTTTTTTCCCCAGGTATTTTTGTCTGTGAACCACAGAAAAACTGAATAGCAGGAAATGAAGTGCAGATTGAGAATATGGTTGAGTGCACTTGCTAAAATAAAACATTGGGGGGGGGAGGGAGAGATTTCTTTATAAATAGAAAATGAAGTGTGTTTACTTTTTATTGATGAAGTATTTAATTGTGCTGAGGGTTTAAGAGGTGTTCTTAGTGGCATCTCAGACTGTGCATTGACTAGAAATGCCAGTTGGTCTTTGGTACAAATACCTTGCTAGGTCAACCTCGCCTGTTTTGTAGCTGGGAAGGGCAAGGGGATGTTGTCAGGATTTTTTTGTGATCTCTGACTTGCCACAGTTGTGGCCTTCTGCCACAGGGCCAGAGAGCTCCACTGGTATCTTCTCAAACTGGACTAGATGCTAAGATGACCCAAAGGTTTGTTGAGTGGATGCATTTGACAGCAGAAGAGAAAGTCTTTGCCCGTTGCCCCTGGCCAGTGTACTACAACTTTGACTGGACAGGCTTACCCAAGTGGGGATTTTGGTCTCTGTGGTGTTTTCAGCCTTTAGTCTCCATATAGAGTCTGCCAGCAAAACAGGCCACACCAGAGAGCACCTGCTGAGCTGGTGCAACATATACAGGTACCTGAGCCGATGCTGAAATGGCCCTGCTGAGGAAGGTAGGTGAACTCGGATACTGTCAGAACACTGCCATCGTTGTGATGTTTCTGGGATGCTTCCTGAAGCTAATGTGCTGAACTCTGCACAAAATCACATCGTGTCATGGAGCTGTGCTACAGACCCTTAGAGCCTGCTTGCTCTCTGTTATGCCTCTGACTTTTTTTTCTTAAGCAAGGCAAGTAGCACAAGCAAGTGCAGGGTGTGGAGATAAGGCTGTGACCTTTTAGATTATTCTATTGCTCTATTACAAATGCTGGATGGGTCCAGCCAGGCAGCTGGGTTCTTTTGTGAGTTTAAATTAATCTCATTAATTCAGATGTCTAAAAGTAGCAACCTTTAGTCATCAGTGACCTGGACTGCTTTCTTGTGGGGGGTAGATCTCCAGACTCCATATCCCATCTCTGGAGCTGTCCTATTCTCCCTGTGTTTCTGAATCGCCCTCTGAAAGACTGTACTTTTATGTTTGTTTTGATCCAGTGTAGGATTATGAGGCTTCAAAAGCAGAGGAGACCAAGATGCTTGCAGTCCCCATGACAGGTCTGTGCACCTTTACAAGAAGCATGGATGCAACCAAGAGGTGTGTCTATAATGAATTAAATAGGGCTGCTTTTGTTTGGTCTTAGCTATGTGAAGTGTCTAGGAAAGCTTATAAGCGTATACCAAAGTCAGTGAGAGCTAGCCAGATTTATTAAAGTTTTCTTGAATCAGGTCCTAAATGCACAGAAACTGGACACACTGGTTGCTTCTCAGAGGGACCAATTATTGATGATCCAAGTGTCTATGGAGCAGGACTGTCATAAAGGAACATTGGACAAGTGTCCACATCGCAACCAGCCTTTGCCCCTTTCCAGCTGTGCCTGCGCAGGGAAAGCCATCGTTCCCTTTAGCCATGAGAGCCGGTGGTGAGGCACGCCGCTGCCTCGGTGTCTAGGCCAGATGGGAGCTGGGGATCTGCTGGAAATGTTCAAGCTCTTCCACCTGTCCCTAAGGCCATGGAGTAGAGCATGTAGAGACGATCCAGGCCTCTTTGTCTCATCTGTCTTACCTATTTACACCAAGTCACTATTTCAAAAAGTCCTGTCTTGGCATCTTAGCAGGGGAAAATGTCCAGTTATGCAGCCTCCAAATGAAAGAGCCACCAGCCCAACAGAGAAGACCTCATCTGCAAAGGAATTGCAATTTTGTTTGCCTTCCTTGGGGATAAAAACCTCCTAGCAGCTTGTTGTGAGCTCCCACAAGAAGAGCTGAACCCTACCGCGTGGGAGTGGGTAGTCTCTGTGCTGGCCAGCAAGCCGAGGGAAAGTGGAAGGGGGTTTCAGGCAGAGAAGAAATTCTAGAGGGGAGAATAGATGCAAGAAATTCCTAGGAATGTTACAGAAATCAACATCCCCCCCTCTGCTCCTTCCAAACCAACCCACCTAAAAAATGCCGTTTTGTGGGCTATTTTGGAAAGGAGTCCATGCCTGGGGAATTTTTGGCTGATGCTTATGGCTTTTAGAAGTTTCTGGGAGATCAGACGAATAGAAACAGGAACCAGATGGGACTTCTAGCTGCTGGAAAGAAAGGAAGAAAAAAAGGGGGAAAAAATCCATCCCTTGTTTAAAATGTGAAGAGCACTTGTTCACTTTTGGGGAGTTTCCCCTTCACTCTGGATTTCTTATTTTGAAGTAATTTACCCCAGTTCCATGGTATGCTCTTAGAACATTTATCTCTTTTGTTGTTGTTACTAGGAATTTTTCTTTCTTTTGCAATAAAAAACAGTTTATTCTTAGGAGAATTTAAGCCTTTGCCTTACTAGATAAAAAGAAAGTCAGTGGTTGGTTTTTTTCTTGCAGCAGCCTCAACATCCCTTGGCCATTTATTCACTGAGTTTCTCTCTGTGAGGCTGCGAACTATGAAAAAAGGCGGTCCTACTAATGGAGAGTAGAGCAAAATTTGAGACAGCTCTGAGCTAGCAAAACCAAGTGCATGTAGGTCCTATTTGAGGTAAATGGCCATCAAAGGGGGAGTTGTACCACACTAGAACGTATGATAGACCCAAATGTGGACCTCAGGTGCGTGATGCCTGCAGTGACTCAACTTGTCAAGCATAGTGTTGGATTTGTGGTGTCTTGGGTTTCGGGGTTATGGATCCAAAAAACAGACCTGGTCCAGTCCCAGCCTCCATTTTATCAGACCTTGGCTCTGGAGCTGGTTCATTTCTGGAAAACATCCCAGAGGCTGAATAGGGGCCAATGAGCATTTTCCAGCTCCTGGGTCCAAGCTGGACTCTGCTTTGGAAGTTGCAGTCCAGCTGCGATCTGACGCCGTGCTGGGACTGAGCTCAGTTGTGCTTCATCCTCACAGCCTTTCCTTTCCAGGCTGGCAGGCAACAGGGGACCAGTGCGGTGGGGTATGTTACATCAGGGAACCTGCTCTGTTCGGGAGTGCCGTGAAATCTTATTCCCCAGTTGGCAGGAAGGAAGCAAAGTGGATACCACCTCACAGACAAAGATAATAACTGGATATTACCATACTTGTAAGCTTTGTCACTAATCTTCTTTTAAGGGTTCTGCTTTTAAGGAATTCTTTTAATAGTTAATTGGGGGGGGGGGGGGGGGTACCTTCCAGTTTTCCAGATATTTACTGCTTCCTGGAGAAAAATGCTCTCTTCCCTGGAAAAAAATGCGCTCTTCCCAGCTTCCTATCTTGTTTTATAGTCTTCCTTTCCTTGATAATAGTTTCATATTATTTCTCGTGCCCTCTAATCTGCAGCCATTCCCAAGACAGGGTCATCAGCACAAGGCAATGACCCTTGATAAACCTTCACCCGTCGTTTGTAAGTCAGTATGAGAGGAAATCCGTCCCTGGGCTTAATAACATATAAACTGTATTTCTAGGGAACTGATTGGAGGCTCCACAAAAAACATTAGGACTATACTGTGTGCTATGACACTTGTTAGTGGTGATGCACAAAGTCAACTGTAGATATTTTAAGACACAATAGTTGATCTTTTGTTCACATTTTCAAATGTGCGTGCATTTGAACACATGGCTTTGGTTCCAAGGTTTGTCACAGATGGACCTAACTAAGCCAGCTGCTTGAACCCTCTATTATGGTGACCAATTGATTAGATTAGTTTAAATGAAAAAAATGCTCCAAAACGTAAGGCTTTGGGTTTGAATGTCCAATTTGAGTTCTGACTTTAGTGGCTTTATTTTTTCCTTTGGCGGGCTGGTCCGGCAGGATGTCCCGTATTAGAATGCTGCTTGGTTGTTGTTGTTCTTTGTGGTTCCAGCAAGCTTTTTTTTTTTTTCAGAAATGTCTGGAAGGAAAGAGACATAGGGGACTTGGTTCACAGGGTTTATACAAAAGCTTTTATTTTCCCTTCCCCCCCACCCCCCTTTCTTTTTGCTTCTTATGGATCTGATGTTCTCAGGAGTGACACGCGAAGATTTTTAAAGCAAAGTGTTTATCACATGACTCAGGTGACTGCTGTTGCAGTCAAAGCAGTGTCATCCTAGGAATTTTGTTTGAATTTAGGTTCCAGCTCAAACAAAAGTCATCTGAGTAGGCAAGCTTTTACTGGTTTCACTTTGGCTTCCCATGTCGGTTTAATTTGGCCCATGTTTGCTCAAAATGTCTCCAGCTGTCTAGAAACTTGTTCCTAGCTTACTGGAACATTCACAACCCTTTTGGCCAGTGTGACCTTAGTTATAAAGGCTGACTGTTGTTTATTTCAAATCATTTTTACTAGCTCTATTATATATAAGGCAGCTCACATAATCGAAAGAGACAAATGCATTGGTTGCTGTCCTTGCATTCGCAGGTTACTGCTGTCCACAATACTCAGGCATGAGATCTGCCAGAGAACACCATCTCATTTTGTTCCGTGGGAGTTTTTGCTAATATTTTATTTTATATTATCACTCTTTTTGTTTCTCGGTTGGAAAGTTTCCATGTGTTTCACACTGAGGACCAAAGTGTCAGAAGATTAAAGGACTGTCTTTTTGCCCAACTAATATGAATTGGATGCTGAACTGTGCAGTGCTCAGAAAATGAAATGCCTTCTAAAGAAGTAAGTGGCTGGAAGGAGGCAGTGAAAGTCCATCAGATTTGCATGACTAATTAGCTTATCCATTAGTTATTATCCTTGCGTTTACTTGTAATGAGAATCTTCAAAGATTATTCTATATTGGACATGCAGCTAATTTTTTGCTTACATGATTTTTTCCATACCAAGATACTACTATGATGTGTGCTGCACCTTGACGTACATAATCCTCTCTTAGCCCAGGTGCCCATCCTCTGGAGGGTGTTGATCCTGAATTCATCAGTAGGGGACAGACTGAGTGCCCACACAGCCCAGACTGTGCATGAGACATTTTCTCTTTCCCCTGAAATTGGGTTTGATTTTCTGAACTTCTTGGCAACCAGAGCCCACCCTTGTTCCACGAGATGCAAGTATTTCTGGATGTCAAGTCCTGGTTTTCAGCTAGTGTACCTTGAGTTATTCAGCTCCTCAGCTCTTAAACAAGTGCTCCTTTGGTGGAAGTCATTAATGCACTATAGGGAGGAATTTTGTCTGGGTGCCTTTCCAATAGTTTTCTCAGCGTATGGTATGATTTCATAAGAGAAGTGTGACTTCTTTAGTTGTTCTTTTCAGATCTTCTTTACTCATAAAGGTTGAGAAGATATGTGTTGTCTTCTGTAAAAAAATTAAAGGTCATCTTTAAATAGCTCCACAAGTTTCTGTATGTCCTACAACTATTTAAATTCATTCATTGGGGGGGGGGTGTTAATGTTTGTATGCCCAAAGCAGGACAAGGGAAACATGTTACCTTTGGATTTTGAAATGCTGGGGCTTAAAGGTAAAATTTGGAGGATTTTTTTGGTTTTGCTTTGAAGTTCCTGCTATGTCATTCTCTTAGAAGGGTTAGTAGAACTGAAAAAGAGGATTGATATAATAAACCTGACTTTTGACAGATCTTCCCAAAGAGCTGGATTTGGTACTGTTCTTTTCCTGCGCAACTCAACCAGGCAGGTCAGTATCATTTGCTGTTTTCTAGCATTCCCAAGCTTCCATTGGACATATAAAATGTTACTTTTGCCAGAAGAAGTCAACAAATCTAAGGAGAAAAAAAAAGTCTTTTGAGCCTGATGAGGCTGTTATCTCTACAAAGAAACAAATAAAAGCTGCATTTTGTCAGCTTTAAGAAAACTTATGTCTGAGCCTGATGTTATTGTGGAAGCTGATTTTACCAGCTCAGTGATATTTTTCCTTTGCCAAGAACCTGCAGGGGTGTGCTGGATGTATTTTGCCCAGAATCAAAGTTCCTGATGTGTCTGGGACTTTTATCATCACCTACTTCAGACTGAATGAAAGGTGGGAACTACCATCCTCTCCAAGCACTTGTCCATCATTTCTGTAAGTATGCTATCGCGCTTATAGAAAATATTATCTCCATGTGGCCTAGAGCATGTTCAGAGTGTTTGCTGCCTGGACAGTGAAAGCAGTGACGTTATTTCCTTTGAATTGTGCCTAAATTTCTGTGGTCCTCTCTGTGCCTTGGTTCTCCGAGGTTCCCTGAGCTGATGTTTCACAATGAGGATGTTCCAAGAGCATCTTGGGACAACCCGCTCCATGGGGTTGCATCCCCCCAAGGTAGATGGAGGGGAGAAGTGCTGAAGACAACAGGTCCAACTCTGCTCTGGGAAAGCCTGAATGGCCCCAATTCAGCGAAGCCCACCCGTCGCTCACCTCCAAGCCCCCGACCAGCCCTGGGAGGAGACGCGTCCCTACGGCGTGCGGTTAAGTGCTTTGCTGAACAGGGTCCAAAGTCCAGCGTGGAGCCACCCTGCTCCCGCCGACTCCCTCTTTGGCGCCGCTCCGTGGAGTTGGCCCTCGGCTCACGCTGGAGGATGTTACGAAATCCTGGCCCTGACAGAGAGCAGATGCATTATTGGGAAGCCCTCGGGTCATGAGAGGGCTAATAGTCACATTCCTGGCTGGGATGGCGAAAGATTTACGCCCGGCGCTCGCTTGCCTCGCCCTGCACCAGGCCGGCTCCCTACTTCACCGGCCCCCTCGGCTTTAATTGTTGTGTTAATGGCCCTTTTATTTGAAGCAGATCCCCTGGCTTACAGAAGAGAATGTCATTATGTCGTATTTTAGATGTATTTACATTCTCCTTGCCACAGGGATAACGTTCTAATTATTTTCTATAGCTGACAGCACCAGCGTCTCTGGTATTAGGGACCCCTTAGACCTGATTACATGGTCTGTTTTTCTTCAAATCACCCACAAATGACAGTGTGGAGCAGGTTTATTATCAATTGACGTACCTTTGCTTAACGCCACTCACTCCTGAAACAAATGTCCTGAAAAGATAATACATGTTTAGAGCATGTGTCTTCGCTTGCATGAAGGCAGATGGGCTTAGGAGGTCAAGCCAACAGTTGACCTCTCCTGACTCCTCGGACTTCACCACAAATGCCCGGCACAGGTCCACAGAGGCAGCGTGGTGCTGCGTAGCGTTTCCCGTGCAAACCATACCCAAAGGCCATTGAAAAGGACTGCTGTAAGTTTTACAGCTACTGTGTCAAATGGTGGAGAATGACAGCATGGGAAGGGGATGGAGGTGCAGGGGGAAAGGAGGGAGAAGTGAAGCATGTTAGCTTAGTTTTGCAATGAGGTGTGTAGAGAGGTACCAGAATGTGGTCTAGATGGTGTGGCTGTGCTTGTGTGAGAAGTTGTTTTTAGGGGAGAAGAGGAGCCAGGGCTCCTCAGTGGAGAGAGCTGTGCAACTGGCAGTGGAGTTGATGGACGGGGTGGTGAGAGGAGACGCCTGGCAGAAGGGTGTGCGGGGCTGGTGGATGGTGGTTGGGGACCGCATGGAGAAAAGAGCTGCAATAGAAGACAAGACAGAAGAAGCCTGACAACTTGACAAGAGGAGGTGGGATGAGGACCATTGCAAAGCTGGAGACAAGAGAGTGGCTTCAGAGCAGGGGGCGATGCCCAGGAGTTGGCCCGGGAGGTGTGGGAGCACACAGAAGTAGGGACAGAAATTGAGATAAGGAGAGTGAGAGAGACAGTTATTAGAACAGAATGATATGATTTACCCCGAGTCATTTATTCACCAAATTTTTCCCCTGAGATCTTAAACAGACTGAAGTGGTTTCAAATGTTGTCATTATTTAGAACAATTCAACAAAATGTTTGTTGCTTTGAAAAAAAGGGAGGGGTGATGGAAGGAGAAAAGAAAGAAAGAAAGGAAAAATAAAAGCCTGGATGGTCTGGTTTGCCACATTTGAATTTTACTGCTGAATTGGGATGGGTCAAGAAAAAACACTC
>NW_009601124.1:29130-35500 GCF_000690535.1 Cariama cristata
TGAGTGGGAGTTTCATTTACAAAGCTGCTTCTGATGTGAATGCTTACTCAAGCTCAGATGCAGTCTCCATGTGTATTCAAACATGAAACAACGAAATGCTAGTATTTGTGCTAGTGAAACCCTGTCAAGGAAGTGTTTGTGCACCAGGACATCTCAACAGGAAGACAATGTCATTACAAAATTCAGGCGCGTCTTCATGGAGATTTTTCTCCTTGCAGCTCTAGAAATTATTTTATACTTGGAGCTGCTGGGCACGCAAGGCATTTTAAAAGCAAATAGAAAGGCAAAGACACTGCCCCGAGGGAGTTACAATTTAAGTCAGACCAAAGCAGAGTGAAAATGCTGGCTGCATCATATTAAAAACCAGAAGGTGGGCACTTTTGTTTGGAAAGCCAAGGATTCCACTAAGTTATTTAGTTTTTCTTGTGTGTATGTATGACTTCTGGAGGCACTTCTCGCCTTGGCTTAAAAGAAATGGGTCTCACTCCTCCCCCCAATAACATGGGAACCTATCTGCAAGGTTCAGTGAAAGGTGGCAGGAGGGTAGAGATCTCAAAGGTACTGTGTTCCTGTTTCGTTTTGTGAAAATAAAAAGCTAGGTGGAGGAGAGGCAACCAAACTATTATTTCAACTGAAAGAAAAGCTTCTGCATGTGCAGAAGCAGAATTACTAATTTTCAAAAAATCTGAGAGAGAGAAAGAAGGATAGATGCTTTCTTGCAGCAGTTGTGGCTGCAGCCATTGAAGTCTCCATCAGAGCATGCACATGAGAGTTATACCTTTTAGGACACAGCATAATTCAACCATGGAACACTAAGTCCAGGAAAACAGTATCCTTATTTCCACCTCTCTTGAAGTTACCTCTTTGTTTTTAATTTACTTATATGCATTTGGTGGATGGCAGTTTGGGGATGCTTCTTTCAGCTCAAAGGACCATGAATGAGCACAGCATCCCCTGCCTGTGCTGGAGAGCATTTTGGGGGTGGAGGTGCTGATGGATCATCATCCAGCTGGCCACAGTGCAAACAGGAGCTAGAACGAGGATAGTTACCATGTTCTTACCACTGTTTTTATGTTGGACTGAGTAATAGAACTGAGTATCTACTACCTCATTTGGTCAATTTGATCAGTCTGTTGGTCTCAATATAGGATGAAGAATGATAAAGTGTGGGACTGGTTCTGTACCAATGTCCATTTGTGGAGTTTTACTTGAGAATATTCAAGTATGTGTGTCCTGTGCAGATTTGCTTCCCTGTGAATATTTAAGCTGTAATGTGGTGAATGCTACTGGAAAGTAAAGGTTTAATTAGCTCTGCTGTTTCAATACTTTCCTAAAGTGCATTTCAAATCATACACTTAGTTGTGAAATGAGTCACTGATAATGTGTTTGATGGTTACAGAAGTTGTATGGTTTTCTTTATCTTTTTTTTCTGAGAAGCCCCTGATCAGATGACTTAATTTTCAGAACTCAGCACAAAAGAACAAATTGCAAGTACTCTGTGAATTATTAAAGGAGAATATTATGAATAACTTAAAGGAGGAAGCACGTGATAGAATACTGTGACATGTTGGCTAATTGTCCAGTAGCAGAAAGGAAAAGAAAGGCTAAATCAATTAGTTCAGCTTGTTTATTAAAAGTTTTTTTGCTGATAACTTTTGGGTAGTTGTGCTTGGCAAGCCAAATGTTAGTGTGAAGAGCATACCAGAGATTTGGGAGTTTGGTTTATTTTCTAAAATAAAAATGATTGGATCACAGCACTGATTGATAGAAAAGCAATGTAATATGCTTCCGTAGGGCTTTCCTCCGAGTGTGTCACAAACTATACTGATACAGCGCTCTTCTGAAGGGGTCAATATGTAGCGCAACAGAAAGATAAGAGGGGCCACAGTTTTGCCAGAAGCACTGCAAGACTCTGGACACGCGCACCAAGACATGCAGGAGCAAAGCTCTAGAAATGTTTAGGATCCATAAATCACTTCTGGTGGAGCCCAGGAGTGAGAGCACCAGCAGGAGCCATGATGTGGACAGACTCAGGGCACTATGCCTTCGCCACATAACGAACCCCCTTCTATGCTGTACGCAGCACCATCGTTATCTTCAATCCAGCACGGTGTTGGCCGGTGGAGACTCACAAGTCACACTTCTGCGTGGAGCTCACTTTATCTTCATCAGGAGGTTGGAGGGCTGAGTCAGCCCTGCTGGGATTTGCACCAGTGGTTCCAGGAAGTCTGGGTATTTCAAACCTTAGGCTTAGACCTCTAATCATCCCCTTATCTAAACTGCCTAACATCTGAGTCTGCAAAATTGGGTTGGAAATCTCACACAAACATGCTTTCCCCAGCGGCATTTCTGCGTTTGTTTGCCAGTGGAGCCCAGGACTACAGACGGGCACAGAAGATTCAGCTTTGAAACCAAAGGTCTAATCAAAATGTTGCATGAAGGCCTGGTTCTTTCTTGATTGATTGCTTGCTTACTGCTTGCTGACAGCTGGAGAAGTTCACTCTTTGGGGCAGAAACCCAGAATTAACACTCAGAAAGGCAAGTGTTGACCCTCTTGGGCCGTAAGTTTAGAGGAACTCAGCTCTTTTAAATTAATTTCTGCATCTGCCACAGATGGAAGGAAGAGGTTGATTGCTTTCTTGTAACTTATAAAGAAATAGTTTCATCCTAAAAGCCCTACTGCTCACTACATGCACAAATTGTTTAAATTATCCAAGGTATTTTTTTCAACTCAAGAATTCAAAGACAAATGCTGTGAGGTCCTACATCAGGCCAGCATCTCTGAATCCCTCCCCAGGTAACTTTTTCAACCTCACTTGGCCATAAAGCCTAAAGAGCTCAGAGATATGAAATTCTTACAGGTTTCTGAGAAAAGCTGGTTGAAGAGAGGTGACAGATTAAATTAGCACTCCTATTAGGAAAAGGTTGCAGTGTTGATTCACTTCTTATCATACAGCAGAGGATCCTAAGCAGAGGCTTGGTCAAGGGGAAACAAAGGGCTTTCTGATGTCCCCCAGCTGTGGAAAAGCTCCAGTCAAAACTCTCACTTTATCACCATCTCATTGTGCATTGGCACCTTAAAGAACAAACAAACCGGCTTTATTTGTTCCCCATCTTTGAGCTGCTTGCTTGTGTGGCATTTTCGTTGATAACTTACATCCATGTGGAAGTTCTTCTTTATCTTCACTTTAGTCCTGCCACTGAAGGAAAGGAGTATCCTATGGCTCGATGCTGCATTGAATGGGATAATACAACAGAAAGGAAACTTTCCAGTTTTGTCCTCTAGTCAAGAAAGAGGACTGGTGTAAATAATTCCTCACAAATCTGTGCTTTGATATGTTTGGCTTCTTTCAGAGTATCTGTGAGCAGATGCATGATAAATTTCTCATTTTAACCAATGTTAGCAAATCTCCGAAGAAACCGACTGTTGTTTGCTGCCCATCTATAGTAGTTCAGCCAGATTCCTCTGTTCTGATTTATCAGATAGGGTGACTGATGATGTTTGTAAATGTAAATTTTAAGTTTCCTCAAATTCTAGTGTGTAAAGCTTCAAAATAGTCATTTTCTATAAACAATGTTGCTTGAAAAAGTCCTGGCAGTTGAATATCTGGTGAAGATGAATGCATGTTGCATGCAGAGTTGGCAAAGAGGCACCCATCTATAAACATACAGTTACTATTCATGGAGATTTCTTTTATCGTCTTTCCAGTTGTACAAACACACCACCACCACCACCCCTGGCAATATTGCATTGTAAATTACCTTCCTTTTAAAAGCCCTCTCCCCTTAGTGCTTTTCATTCAGGAGATGGGAGACTGCCCTGGGCTTGTTGTCTTCAGATCAAATACAAACTGCAGACTCTGGGTATTCACCTGAATTATATGAACCTCTGTGCTGTAGCTATTTACTTGTTGTGATACATTTCCTTTTCTTGATTAACTAAGCTCTGAAAAGACACATCTGTTTCAGCATTGCCCCCTCAAGGCAGTCCATCAGCCCTCTGTTTTGTAGCATCTTTTTCTCTCACCTCTGTGGTCTGCTGCATTTCTTTGTCTCGTGTTCATGATTTGTGTTAGACTCCTGGGGCAGGGACTGTGTCTTGGTTGTTGCCTGTGAAAAGCATCTACCGTGCAATGGATATGAGAACTATTTAGGGATATGCAAGTGCTGCAGCCTGTTTTGTAGCTGAAGCCCCAAAGGCTGAGCTGGTGGCTGTTTCTAATTAGTTACACAGTGCCTATCTATAGTGTCCTACAATGCTCCAAGGTCTGGGTACCCTCAGATTCTTATGAACTTTACTGGGGTTCAGCATCCTCAGCACCAGGCAGGTCTGGTCTCCAATAATGTACTAATGTACCAGCACCCTTTAGCGTTTTGGCTAGACAGGCACTGAATGCTGCTCTTAATAGAAGCTGAACAGTACCATGATTTGCAGTTAAAATAAATAGAAGACAGTTTATCAGAATACAGTATTGGAGTCACAGCCTCCACAGTATATTTCTCTCTGTTATTCTAGCCAAGTACTGGAGTTTATTGCATGGTTTACTATGTGGCAACCAAAAATCCTCTGTAAATAGCTGTTGATTTGCACCTAGGAATCATTTTAGGGAGAAAGGAGAACAGGAGCCCTAGGCTGATTCTTTGATCATGGGGGCCCTTGGGAACATCGGTGTTTCCCCAGCACCCTGGGCCAGAGCTGGCATCTCTGTGCAGCAGGGCTGCCCCAGCCCTCGCCACAGCCGTACGCGGTCCTCTCTGCAGCAAAAGCAGCGAAGAGGTTTGCCCGGCGGTGGTGGTGTCTGCTGCTGTATTCTGCTCTCAGGGCTCTCTTGCCCTTTGAAGATTCCCCATTGTTTGGGCTATTAACATACTTTCGGGGTGGATGTTTATCTTTTTTGAAACTTTTACGGCAGGCATATTGTTAAAAAAAACCCCGAGAAGCCCTTTGCAAGAAAGCACCACCGGAGCCCTTTGGTGAGTGTAATGCAACTCTGAGCAGTTCTTCCCTTTATTTGATCAGCTTCTAATACCTAACAGTTATGTGAGTAAACATTTATAGATCAAATCAAAAGCTCGCAAAAGGAAGCACTCTCGATAGATTAGAAGCTAAACTGATCTAAATTAGAACAGATGCAGAGATAACCTTGCCTGGCTAAAAAGCATATACTATCGGTTGCACGCAGATAATTAAATGAATGAGCCCTTTTCTATTGAACAACTGATGTGCAATTGATAAACTTAATTAATAATTAACTTTTTAATTAAATATCAATTTAAAACAAGTGTGGTAATATGCCACTCGCATTTAATTTTGCTGCCTTTCCTTCATTAAAGAACCGTCATTAGGGCTACAGGTATCTGTTTAAGATGCCTCTGTGCACTGCACAGGGAATAAATGTGTCCGCTGGGCACTTGCCAGTGAAGAGATGGTGATAAACAGCAGCAACTGGAGACAAAGCCAGTGTGCAACTTCAGAGAGTCAGAAGGAACGATAGATAAATGGCACATCCCTGGCCACAGCTTTCTTAGCAGCAGAAGGCCTACCTGGGTTTATGCCCTTTTTCGCTATTAAAAGAGGTGGCAACGGGTATAGAAGAGCTGAGCCCTCCTTGTAACAACTCTCTAGGAAGAAAATCATTCCCAGTTTTATGAATGAAGTGACTGGATGAAGCCAAGACTCAACATCTAAACCCTGGCCTGTGTTGAGAAGAGAGAGATCCATCAGTTATTGCCTTGTTTCAGCAAAACAATCCTGACTAAGTGAGGGAAAGCTGCGATCTTTTTGCATGTGTCTTCTCACATGATGCCTTAGTGCAATTCCTATTAGTGCTAATGGGGTAATTGGCTCCCCTCAATGTGAACTCCCTATAATGCATCCATGTATAACTTGATTTGAGAGTGTAAATCCCATTAGCCTGAATGGCGATCTTTTCTGTCTCTAATTTACCCATTTGATCCTGCAAGAACTAACAGCCGATCTCGTCTCCCTTTGAAAGCGATAAATAGGCATCTGACTTCCGCTAAATGGTGTTTGCAAACCTGTGTGACGGTATCACACCTCCGGGTGGGTGTCCCTCTCTGTGCCCACTCCCGCCATGAGTCTGCCCTTGCAAACATCTGTGCAAAAAGAATATTGCTGCAGGGCCGCTGGCAAACCCCTGCTTTTCATCTGGTTCCCCAGTGCAGCCCCAGTTCCCAGCCACGTGTGGCAGCTACGTGGCTGTGTCCGTGCTGCGTGGGACGGCAGCGGGTGCACAGGGCTCCCACATGATTTGGATGTTTTCTGGGGGTGTGTGCAATCAGATGCTGTGGTGCTGGAGTTATAGCGGCTACTTGGTCTAACAACTGGCACTCTTTTTGGATATTTGGC
>NW_009601124.1:35531-50704 GCF_000690535.1 Cariama cristata
CTCTTGTTGGATATTGGACATTTTGAGATTATGAATAAACACACCACATCAAATGAGAACAATAAGGGAGCTGATGGCTTCTTTACTGCAGACTTTCTCATCCACCATCCACTGAGTCCATGCCTCATCCTAACTGTGCTCCTTTATTTTTACCCTCTGTTTAAAAAATTACCTAGGGACCTCAGCTGTTGATTTATGTACCTAAATACAGCAAAAGAGACGTGAAGCAAACAGCTCCTGCACAGCCTTGGCATTTGGGATGGTTCCTTCCACCTACCTAGTAAGCACTTACAAGGAGCAAAGAAATATGCAGGGGGCAGGAAATCGGGTTTGCGAACTGGGAAAAAAAGGTGAAAGGCTGCAAGAAACATTTCCACCAACTCTGCGCCTGCTAGCAACAAGGAGAAGCATCTGAGCACCTCACTGAGGATGTAAGAAAAACTTTGCACAGTGGTGGAGGATCTGAGTGAAGATTAAGGGTTGCTTTTTTTTTTTTTTTTTTTTTTTGTTAATGTCTTGATTGTTTCCAACTGAAATGAGCAGAGGATAAGCCAATGGGCTCTTGATTGTTCTTCTGCAATGTGGGGCTTGAAGCCAATTGGAAATGACTCCTCAGAAGGTACCACCATGGACACGGCACCAGACACCTATCCGGTCGGAATACACTGCCGATGAAAGGATGATTTCTTTTCCTGCTCTGCCTCATAAGAGGATATTCTTGCTTCTCCACATATGAAGGGAAGATGGGTCCCTCCCATGGGGAATGTTACTGCTGGCCACCACTTCCTTTCTGAAAGCCCCATTTGAAAAGGAGGAAATAGTTGGTGGAGGAAGTTCCTGAAAAGGAATCTTTCAAATCCTTATTTTTGTCAGGTTTTTTTCAGGGGACACCCAATACGATGGAAATAATTGGTGTGGCTGCCTCAAGTGATGGAAAAATTGCAGAAAACTGCAAAGGGTGTGACAGCAAGAAAACCAGCTTATTCTCCATTTATTGTACAATATTTATCATCAACCCGTTTTGTATATTTTGCTTTCTTTTGTGTAATCTTATCATCACTGGGGTTGAAAACGATGTAATTTTTGCTCCTTTGAGTAGTTGCCAAAAAAGCACTTACGTCGGAGTATTAGTGTATCATTTGGCTAGCACATCACATAATGGTTTTTTTACAGCAAGTATTTAACCGTGTTTTCATCCTGTGGGAAAGAATGATGGGTCTGTTTTGTAAAAATAAGACCTTGTGGCAATGTGGACATGCAAGAGATAGAAACATAATGCAACAAATTAGTTTCAACACACAGAAATGAAGTAGTCCAGGCTCCATATACATTCAGCAGTACTGGTTTCTTTTCTTTTGTCTCTCTTTTTTTTTCTCTGATTCTGAAATGTATTGTTGGATATTATGGGAAAAGTTTGCAAGCAGAAACTATTAGAATTCAATGAGCTGCCTACTTGGTTTGGGCACTCAAGAAAATGTTATACTTGTATATATATATGTGTGTGTGTGTGTATATATATAGGTAAAAATTAGTATTTATGAGTGCATGTGCGAGAGTGAGTAGTTGTGGATACCAAGCAGATATGATCAAATTCATCTATTTTGTGTGACCCGATGCGAGTTCATGGTATTATAGCAAGAACCAAATTAGCTTTATTATAGACTGAAAAGATACTTTGTTTTTTTAGCAGCAGAAACAGTGTTGTGAAACAGGAGAAGTCCGATCATTCTGATTTCATCACAGAAAATGAAGACCTGGAGCAAAAAATAATTTGTCTGTAGGTGCTTCAAAAGTAATCAAGCAGTTAATCATTACAATTTGAGGTGATCCCATCAAACCCCGTGAATCTCTATTATAACCTGAAACCTGCCATTAACTTGAAAACCATTCATGCTACGATCCACATCTTTCCAATCCGCGTGTTTTAAAACTTGCCCCCAGTAACGGTCACTCTCACCTCTACCAGAAAAAAAGTTAGAGTTGCTGTTTTAAAATTCTCCCATTTCTAAACTTTATTCTTTTTTATTAAGATATTCTAGTGAGTTGTGACTAAGATTTCTTTTTCTTTGTATGTAAAAATCCACCAGGATATCTCTCAGCTTTTGTCAAGTAACTGTATAATCTGTTTGATGTCCACCTTACTACTTTCCAGCAGCCGCTTACCCGTTTGTGCAGTCACATGCACATTGGTGTTTTGTCATGTTTGAATTCAGACCCAGAGTCTGGAGATGCCAAGTACGTGCCTAACTTTACTTATGCGAGAATGAGTGGAGTTGAGCATATGGCTACATGGTTCCTATGTAAAATAAAAAACGCTATTCAGCCAATTTATTAGGGCTTTACAATGAGTTATCATCAGGAGTTGCACTAAAATACAACTCAGAAAAAAGACTCCGTAGCAGAGACTTCATGATGGAATAGGCTTTTTGCATGTCTTGTCTTTGCTCGCTAATTTACAGCATTCCATAACTTTCAAAAACATCTACAACTTGTTCTCTGAAAGCCTTTAATCCTGAAAGGTACTGGGAAACCACGCTGCTCACTGGCATTGGTGTGAGTCAGGATGCTCAACACCTGCCCTTTGGGTGCCCGGGTCATTCCTTTGAATCAAGGGGTTTTATCATAACAAAAACATGCTTAGGGAGGGTTTCTCCAGGCTGCATTAGTACTTTGGGACTATTCTGCTTTGAAAAACTGGAAAGCCCCTGTTGTACTACCATAAATGAATCATTACAAAAACGAGATGGAAGAGGGGGCATGAAGACTATCCTATGTGTCTGCAGTCCTGCTACGGAGGATGCATGAGCTATGGCTTGAAGGAGGAAGACGCACCCAGTGTTTTCCTAACCAGTTTGCTTTCCTAACCTATCTTGCTCTAGGTGTGAGCAGAGCTTCACCTTTCCTGTGCTGTAAGAAGAGTGATTAAAAGCAAATGAGAGAAGGTGAGTCAACACTGACTGAAGACCATGCATAAATTCCTAACGAATAGCTGGCAGGGGAGATAAATAGCAGAAACATGAAGCAGCCTGATTTTACTTTGAGCAACGCTTTATCTTCGCAGAGACGTCACCACTGTGTTATATCATTTCCTCTCCTGATATGGCTGTGGAAGAGCAAAACCTTCCCATAATGGGACAGCACAAGAAATTTGGATATTTTTCATGGCTGCCTTGGGAGTGCCATCAGCCATAACAGAGCAAAGACTCAGGGCAGGGGGTGTAACAGAAGGAGAAGAGCTAATAAATGGCCTCTGCAATAGTGTGATCAAGTCAAGCCCACCAAAAAATGACAGGTGAGGTAAGAGTTTGTTCAGGACCTGTGTCCTGCCCGAAGGGTATAACCGGGCAGTCAGGCAGATAGGAGCAAACTTGCAATGCTGGATTTTTTTGGAGGGCTTGTGTTATCCTTGATAAAAATCTCATTGGTATTTGGGGCGGAATGGCTCCACTGGACGCTTAGTCTGGCTTTCCCTATGCTCTTCCATTACTGCTCCACCAAAATCCCAGCATTTAGTTATTCTTACTCCAAATAAAATGCTTTGACCTGGATACATCTCCCAGACTTTTGCAATACCTATGCAGAAGTGATGCTGCTCCTAGTGGGGCTGAGCTCCTTCAGGGTCCCCCATCCTGTGCTGCGCCGGCCCTTCTGCTAAACCCTGTTCCCTGCCAAGCCCCCGCCGTGTGGGCGCCCTTCACTGCCACCTTTCTCTTGTGCAGAAAGAGGATTAAATAAAATCTAAGCTTTCTAGAAAAAGCCCTATTTATTTGAATTTTGCTGGAGAAACAACCCCTTGGCCGCAGTGAATTCATACTGATTTTTAGAAAATATACTTTTTTGCAGGATCTTGCAAAACGGCAGGAGGTAAAGGACTGTGCAGAGCCTTGTGTTGCAGTCAGAGTTCAAAAAGGTGAGTTCCCCTGAGAGGGAAAGATTGGTTTTCTCATTTAATGCCATCTCTTGTTTAAACTTAAGGATCTGAATGGCCTATTTCTCTTTTCTTTTTTTCCTGAATATGTTTATCTTCATGTCTGAAATATTTTGTGAACTTTGCTTTTCTATCCCTGTAAAGGGTATCTTTTTGATAAGTTCTTGTTTCTTGCATTTTCGATCTATAATTGCAGAGATGTAAGAGAAAGAACAAAAGAATGTGCGTTTTCATAAAGCAGTCATCTGACATGAAGTTAGGTAAATGTATTTGCTCTGCCTCTTGCCTCTTTATATTGACTTACCATTAATATTCTGGCATACACATACATACATGTATATGAATATGACCAACAACAGATAAAATACGCTAACAGTAGAGAATGTTGAGGGGTGGGGGCAAATTTTAAACTTTTTAATATGTTTTTCTGAACTTTTTGACCACCTAAATGGGTATAAACAAGCACATGACAGGTATGCTCACTCAGAGCCAGATGAAGGATTTAAATTTTGGTTTTCAGATGACAAATGCTGCAATGAGTGATGTAAGTAACGAAAATTAGTTGCAGAAAATCAAAAAATGTATCCAAAACCACTGCAGACTCTTTACTTGCTGTTTGCAGAGAGAAAGCAAAATTCATTAAATAAATAATTTGATCCAAATGATTTGTCCAGTTGCTGAAGGAGCTAACAGGGTGTCTGGACTTGTGTACTAGTTTGGTTACAGCTATAGCAATGAGGAGCACAATGCAGAAAAGCTGGGGTTTTTTTTAGAAGGAAGCACAAGCACTTCCCAAGATGCCGTATGTTTTTCTTGAAATTTCCACACCAGCGTTGCTGAACATCGGAGCCAATATACTCAGCGGAGAGCAAACAAGGCTGGTCGATGCAGGTGGGGCAAGGCATGCTGCAGCACAGCATCGGGGCTGCGCACACCCCATGTGAGGGTGTCGGGAGAGCTTCTTGTGGTCGCCTCTGCTGCAATATAGCAAACCACTGTGATCCTTTTCCACCATGAGAGGGGAAAGGGATGGCAGAAAGTGCTTGGAGGTTGTTGGCACTGCCCCTTCGGGGATGGCCGTGGGGCAGAAGGCGCCGCTGGTGCTCTGTGTGCTCCAACCTCGCCACCTGTGTCGGTAAGAAAAGGCTTTTCCAGTCTAAAAATAAGCAGCTGGCGTCTGGAGTCTGCTTGTGGGAGCGTGCGCCTGAGATGTAATTTGAACTTGATTGCAAGGGCCTCGTAACCTCTCCTGGAGCCGGTGCTGCCATCCTGGAGCCAGGTCCCCTCTCCCCGAGGTGACCAGGCTGTTTGTAAAGCTGGACTGTGACGTGACCCAGACTTGGTCCAGGTACCCCCAACCCAGGGAGTTATCTGGCAGAGGTGACTCATGGTGCATTATCCTGTTTTAAGTCCTCTCCCGCTGCTTTGCATCAAGCTACTGAAACCCATTTGTTCGGCAACTGCCGAAACGTGACACTGATGAGGATGAGCAAGGGAAGGGAGAGACCTGTTGTTTTCATGGGTGAATCTTAACTGCAAAAGCTTGATGTTTGCTGTAGAGCCCTTTGGGAAAGCTGTTGGTGTCTTGGGATGATGCTGTTATGAATGGGGCCAACTTGGAAATCAATTTCTGGATTTTGTCTTCCTTGCCTGGAAACATTTGTTCTTGACCAGAAAATCACAAGGATAAATTTTTTCTTGCACATTGCTTATGTGTGCTGGATGGGACCTTTCCTGGTCCAGACTTTTAATGCAGTCACTTAGAAGAAAAGTGGTACTAATAGGGAGAGATGGGCCAATGAGTTTTGGTGTTGATCCCGTCAGTAAAACTTTGATGCACAAGCCAGATTGTAGCCCCACTCATGGGACTGGCTGAGGAGGGTTTCCATGCAGCTCAGATAAACTATGTCCCTCTTGGTCCCATTTTATAGCACGGAAATCAGAGTGTTTTGGAATATGTAGTTGGAAAACCAGGTGCAGCATTGATCCAATTTCCATTTTATCCAAATAACCAGATCTTAGAGAGAGGGGGTTTAATGGAAATAGGTTTGGCAGGCAATGAGAAGAGGCCTAGTCAAACTTCTCCAGTACCAACAAACTCCCTTGGCCTTGCATATAGCTCAGAACCATCTCTCCAACTCAGGCACCCCCTTGGCTATGGGTTTTCTGTGTCACAAAGGCTGGCTCTGACAAACATTTTTAGAATCACCATCTGTCAGCTTTTCCTTCAGGGATCCCCATTTACAATAGCTTGTATCCAGGCCATGTGCAAATCCCACTGGGCTGAAACTTGGCCCTGCGCAAGGTTGGCCTGGATGCAATTAAGAAACACAAAATTTATTCAATTTAGTTTGGCCAAAAATATAAGATTCTTTTGTTTGCAGATGCTGAAGTTTAGATGCCTTTCCAAACTTATCAAGGACAAGGGAACCACTTTGGAGAAAATAACAGCCAACCCCAAAGTCATCCTAGAATTCAAATTGAACTGGAAACCTATGCACCAAGTAGTTTGTGAAGCTTAGAAACGGAGTCCATTTTTTCTGATTACTTTAATTTTTGCTGCTGTCGCTGAACTTCATTGTTCTAGCTGGGCTCTAGACAGAAACACTGAAACATCAGAAGAAGAAAACCAGCGTTTGCAGCATCTAGGGGGGCCCAGCAGGAAGTATCAGAAATCTCCCGGGAAATTTTCAGTTCCAGGAGATTTGGAGAAATGTCTGTCCCAAATCCCAGAGTTTGGAGGTTAGGGCTGTCATGGGAACGTGTCTAAATTGCTTTGGTCTGGAAATCTTGTAAGATCGGGATCTGTCTCTCTTGATTGTCCTTCTAGCCTCTTTATTTTTTAGGTCTTATCTGTCAGACTCAAGCATGATAAACCTCATGGTGCCTGATTTATCTGTCTCAGAAAGATGAAGGGCTGAGTCAGTTGTGCATTCACATCTTCGTTTCCCAGTTTCCACAAAAATGCCAGACCATTTAATTTATTCCCATCCTCCATGCAGGTACTCCGTGATTATAAAACAGAATTCACATCTAGGATGTGTGCTTTCTTCAAGTACTTTTAACCTCTATCCACTCTACTGACTCCTGGTCCAGGAAGGTTGCAATACTTCTACCTGAGCTCTGCGGGGTAGGATGAGGAGCTGAAGGAGAGGTCCTCTGCACATACCTAGCAGCAAGCAGGCCTGGGATAAACACCTAACGCAGTGCAGGAAGGATCATCATGGTGTTAAATACTGGCATATAAGCATCCCACAGATTGCATTACTCTTAGAGAGGTAATACTGGAGCATTTCATAAAGATTATTTTTATTAGTTAAAGGGAAGCTGCCCCAGCCATCTCCGATGAAGCAAACATCCAGAGGTGCTGGAGATGTTTGGCCACCCGTTCTCTGTACCTCCCCAACCTCCCTGCAGTTAGAGGAGAGGGAGAAGATCAGTTATGATAAACCCACCCAGCGCCTTCCACAGCAGCCGGGCCCGCTGCTGTCGGAGTAGTTAGTATGCTGGGGCTGTGCGGTTCCTCTGCCATCTTCATTCACCTTAGAAATGTGGAGTTTGAATGGTTTATCTCTATTAATCACCAGCTCAAAAAGCTTTGTGCACCAAGGGCCGCAGATAATTAACTTCACTATACTGCTTGTCTTATCAGTATCAACCTCTTGTCCTCCTGTGAAATAGTTAAAACCATCAGCCCCTTTTTACTTTTCCATTTAACTCTAATGCTTTAACACTGATGTTCTAAATGGCCCTGCGATTCATACTTATTAGACAAACCTTTCTTTCTGCATCTCTTATATTTTTTGATAATTGGTCATGTACATTTCTAAGGGGCTCAACAGCTTTTCATGCCACTATACTAATAATTAAAGGTTTCTCACAGCCTTTCAGATTTCTCTTTACCTTCTTTTCTTTGATAAGTATAATTTGCTGTTTAATTGGGGAGGGGAGGAGAAAAGTGGTAGTAGAAATAGGCTGGCTGCATATGAAAAGGTTTTGTTTAACAAAATTCTCTAATTTTAAACAAATCTTCATTATTTCCCTGTTTTTGTCCCTTCTCTTGCTGAAGGTCCCCACCTTCCCATGTCGTAAAATGTTGTAACAGCCCAGTGAGAGAAAAGGGAGAGGCAGGACAGGGAAGTGAGACATGGTCGAGGCAGGATGGTGATGGGGGCTCCGTTCTTCACAATGCTGCTTGGTTTAGCTCTTTGCTTTGCTAATGTCCCCATCCCCACCACTCATTTTCCCCCAGGAGATAATCTGGGACTAAGCCCCTGCTCCGTTGTGAACAGTGACCCAATGTTGCACTGCCTGGCTATGCCAAGGTGGGGACAGTGGATCTGAGGGAGGCTGCTTGTGCATCCAACCTGCCCAGCAGCACTCTCCGCTTACCGTAAGCAACCCCCAGGCACTGGAGCCGAGTGTCACAGACCAGCCAGGGGATATCCCACGTGTGTCAGCCCTTCGTGCATTTGCATTGTGCATGCTAGAAACCCCTTCCCAACGTGGCTCCCTGCAAAAACCCTCCCCAATAGTCTCTGACAGCAACGGTCAGTGCTGTTGCCCCAGCTCCCTTTGGAGTCCTCTTGGCTCTCACGGTGGGTGCTGTGGCCATTGCCTTGTGGTGCTGCCACAGAGCATCCCTTGCATGGTGCTGTTGGAGTTTCAGCCTTTCGCATCTGTGCACCACGTTGTTTTTAAGGGGCCTTTCCTCCTGGAGGTTTTCTTAGTCCCATTTCTCTGCCATCTAACCCCATGTCCTACCCTCTATGGTAGCAGGATGTAAATGTGGGTATTTGTGCACCTGATGCTTGTGCCATCCAGAAGCATTTCTCCATTTTGTGCAGTTTTATCCTCTGCCTGTCTCTCCCAGAAGCCCTCCTTGCAGTCTCTGTTCCAGATAGCTTTACCTCCCTCTCCCACTTGCATTACTTGAGTTTTCCCTTTTTACTTTTTTCTTTTTTTCCCCAGGTTCTCCAGTTCCCACATCAACGTCTTCCCCCTCGCATCTTTAGGTCTGTTCACTCTCAGCTCATTTCTTCCATCCTTCCTCTGCAGTCCCCCTGTCGGGGCAGTGACTTAGTAGGGGCTATCCTTGGCCAAAGTGCTAGAGCCATAGAGCCATCTTGTATGGAGAATAACCCAAAGGACTCCGCAAGGGCACGATCATGCATCTGCAGAGGATAAAGAGACTTTTAGACAACGTGCTGGACCTTCTTTCAGCTCCAGCCATGCATGAGTTCCACCGTGCCAACAGAGGGAGGATGCTGGGTCTGGAGGAGCCCCATTTCCGCCATGGCCATCTCTGCGTCCCTAGATGTTGCCTGGCTCAGGATAGATGTTTTGGGGGTCTTGGAGGTAGTGTTATGGGCGGAGAATGGGATCTGGAGTACAGAAACTCTGCTGCTCTGACAGTCCGTCTGGCTCCATTCATGCAGGTGAGGCCATTTGAGCTCAGAGGACCCAATGCCTTTGATCTTCACTAAAGCTGCTCTGAAAAATATTACTCAATAGCTCCCATTCTAATTTTCAAATTAATTAACTCTAACTAACTATCTCTTTCCATGTACATAGATTCAACTGGCATTAATGCTCTTGTGGGATATATGCTAGTGTACACTTCTAAACCCCAGCTCCTGGAGTCATGTGATAGGAGGCTCTTTAGCTTTCCTTCAAAACAAAACGTTTATGCCGTTGAGCAGAGAAGGATGGAAGTGTGACCCCAGTGCTCTGAAATGATTATACAGAGGAAAACATCCAAACCTGTGTTTTCTAAGACTTGTGATTTTTACGGCACCTCTTGGTGTGGGGAGGAGGTGTGAGCAAAGGGAAGAGAGAAGAGCTGATCCAAAGTTTTTGACTGTTGGATATGGGCAACATGGTGTTGCGCTCCTCTGGTCAACACACAGCAACCGTTTCTTATCAGTGCTAGTATTGAATTGCAAAACAAGTTCATGCAGAAGTCATTCAGTTATTTTTTGAGTGAAGAATTCACACAGCCTGTGATCTATTCTGGGATTATTCTCCAACAGGGGAGGAGGAAGAAAAAGGCTTGTGGTGCCTCTGTTGTGAATAATTCATCCCATCCTACTAGTGTAGGTGCTAGGTGACCCCTTTGCTTCGCTCCCTACTAGGGTTGGGGAGGAGTGTGGGGTGCCTCCCGTATCTCAGTTAGCTGCTGGGGGTTAATAGGGGCACTCAACACACACAAGCACACTCTAAGCAGGGTCAGGGGGCAGCCAGCACATTGTGACCTAAAATTTGACAGCTTTTATTCATTTCACGTTAGGTGACCCCATTTCTCTTTGGCCAACTGCCTTGTTCAGTGCCTGTGCCTGGGGTGCATGGTGCTGCAGGATCCTGGCCAGTCCCCTCTGAGCACTGGGGACAGCAATGACCCCCTGCACAGATGCACTCTTTGCCCTTATATTCCATATCCCAGATTGCTACCCAGTATCACAAGGGGAAATAAAAAGCGACAGTGGCTGTTGAACAACCGGCCCCTGCCCCTCTGCCATCACAAACAGCACGGCTTGAAGATGCTCAGTTCCAGATAATTTGTATGTTAACCCACCAGGTCCCGGTGCCATGTTGCAGCATGACAAACCCTTCCAGCTCTACCATGGGGCCCTGGCAGCATCCGGGCTGCTGGAGCACCAGCGACATGACCCTCATCACCCCCACGTGTCTCTCACCATCCCATCCAGGGTTTTATTTTCAGTAACTGTGATGCAAATAGCGGTAAGATCTCTTCTCAAGCTTCAACCAACATCCCTGGGAGTTCTCACTGATGCTTCAATTTTCTCCCCTTCCCCTGAGACAAGGCTTTGAGGGCAATTCTCTTATCTCTGCTTGTTTTGTTTTGGTATCTTATGAAGCAAAGTGTCTCGAGATGTC
This sequence comes from Cariama cristata, assembly GCF_000690535.1. Classification (NCBI taxonomy): domain Eukaryota; kingdom Metazoa; phylum Chordata; class Aves; order Cariamiformes; family Cariamidae; genus Cariama; species Cariama cristata. The sequence continues at coordinate 46,357 of NW_009601124.1, forward strand.
TCTCCTCTTTCCTCCTTTCCAGTTGTCTGTCTCCCTCCATCACTTTGTCACCCTCAGCTGCTTGTTAGTCTCTCCGGTTTCCTCCTCCTTCTCCCCTAGTTGGTCCATTCGTCATTTTTCCTCAGTAGTCCATGCTCCTTTCTCTCCCACTTCTTCCCTGTCTCTTGTTTCTCCCTCGTTTCTCTCTTTCGTTTTTCCCCCCTAGTGTCGGAACTTCTTTCTTTGATTCCCCCCCCCTCCACCTCCCACCCTTTATAGTGCTGTTATCTGTGATTTTGGCAAAGAGCACATTTATTGGGGAGGAATATCCCCATGGCAACGCAGCAGATGGTGACTTTTGATTAGCTTGGCTTTTTTTTTTTTTCCCCCGACTGCCAAATCACAATCCGTCTTTGAAATTAAATCAGGCTGTGATAGCATCAGTTGTTCTGGAGAGGGGACGAGAGAGAAACAAGACTGAAGTATTACAGCGGGAGCCAGGATGTAATGCAAATTCGTGTTTTTTAACCCCAGCAATAAAAACCCCTGTTCATTCCGGGAGCAGGAGGAACCACAAGAGAGGGAATCATAAAATAAAAAAATAAGATTAAAAAAGTGTTATCACCCCACATGGGCTCCTCATTCCGACCACTCTGGAGAGCGTGTCTCTGTAACACCGATGTCACTCCTTGCCAAGTCACTTGGTGCTGCTGGGACTCATTCTACAGCTGCTTAAACATCACTAAGGGTTTTCCTCATGTCATGGGTGGTAGGAAGAGGCCAGATTCTTAGCTGAGCAATTCAAGCAACTATTTATTTAAGGGGGTGCAGTGTCCAAAGTGGGAAGGAAAGCATTAGCAAGCAGCGAGAGGAAGGGAAGAAAGCAGCTCCTGGAAGGCATTGGAGGGAGGTGAGAAGAATTCGGGGTAAAGTGAGGAAGCGGAGGAGCTGGAAAGGGTGGATGGCATCATTGAGCCAAGATGCTGAGTGATCAAGGGCATGGGAAAGTGAGGAGCTGTCTGTAATGGCACCAGGGAGGTCTGAGCCTGGGGAAGGAGGGGCGCAAAGTTCTGCCAGCCATGAAGAGAGAGTTACAGGGCATAGCCCCATGGAAGATGGGAAAGCAGATACTGAAGTCAAAAAGAACTTTCTTGAATGCTTCAGAAGTGGGTGGTATTCAAGTCCCACGAGCTCCTTTGCCTGGTGCTTTTTGGAGGGTGACCAAAGGTGAATGCAATTGAGTGCTAATCATAGCCAAAGATAAAGGAGGGCTTGAAAATGAAAGCTGCAGCAAGGAGATGACTAATGACCCAGCAATTTCATGGGAACTGACGCATTGTCTCAGGCTACAAGTCTGCTGGACTGCTATCTCCAGTTACTAATGTTCTCCATACAGGAGTTTAGAAAGCGGTTGTCTGGTCTCAGCACTGGCTGCTTTGGATGCAGTGAGTTTAGCAGTTATGGCTAAAGGTATATAAAGGGTCACATTCAGTCTTGGTGAGGTTCAGCTGAGATGTCCGAGTTTTGTCATAAACGAAGTGCCTCAAGGGTTAATATCCTTTCCTATCTGGGGTTGTAGCATGCGTATTTTCTGGCACTGTGGAGAGCATACACACATGAGCACTCGGTATGCTTCATATGAGCCTTGAGATACTCATACCCTGTCATTAAGCTCTCTTTTGCCTTTGTAAAGAGGCTCTAACTTTCCATAACATAGCCTGCTAAAAGATGCTTCTCCTGGAGGAGCTCTGATCTTAATGCAGGATTCGAACCTGCACCCTTCTTCAAAATCTTTGAATATAGGAGATAGTCCTGTCCCTTATGTTAAGAGGAATAATAAAGAAGCTCCCACTACACTTTCTGAAAAGTAGTCCATATTCTCTTGCTCACTAGGAGCTATGGGCCACTACCACATCTCTCCCACTGCTTTTTTAGACAAAGCAGTGCTTTTTCCAACTCTACTCTAGGAGACTCTGCGGGCTGTCTTAAGTTCTTACAGGATAAGCTCTTTGGCCAATAGATAAAATTTTGCTGCAGATGTTGCTTCTGTTGGAGATGTCAGTTCAGGAGTGTTTTCTGTATGCCGTCTCTTAGATCTGATGTTCTTTGAGGAGAAGGTAAGATTTGGATGCAGGAGATAAATCAGGTAGGGATGCCACCGGAGCTTAATTGCTAAGAGATACCTCAGGGCCTGATTCTTCCCTGTGAGACACAGGCAGGAGGGAGAGCTCCAGTCTGCAGGGGTTCACATGTTGGTGGAAAGCATCAGAGAAGTGTTTCGTGAGCACAGTGGGATCCAAACCCCTGTTTGAATCTCAGATGACTAGTCGGGGTGTCTAACCCATGGTTCATTCTGTTTAGATGGTAATCCTAGTTTAGACAAGAATTTATATCTGCTGGGTACTGCTTCTCCCTGTTTTGGTCACATTGCCACTTGCTTTCCTGCCCCAGGCACTTTGCCAGTGTCTGTCCATCCCCAAATCTCTCTCTCCCTTGCTTGCATCTCTCCTTGCCCTACACAAGCACCTTGCAACCATGCTCTTCTCTTCCCTCGCAGGCAGCCCCTGAGGGCTGGTTGGCATCCAGGTCACCTTTCTGTAGGAACCACACATCGCACGCCTGTGCGTTTGCTCGGCCCTCTGGTACCCTTGTGCCCAAGCTGCTAATCTCTAACAGGGTGTGGGAGCTGTCGATGGATGAAATCCAGACCTGCCCTTTGTCCTGCCCCTGCAGCCCATCCCGTTAGCAGAGCATACGTGTCCCGAGAGGTCCCAGCACAGCAAGCGTGGCATCCGCAGGGCTGTGATCCAGTTCGTAGAGCTGCACAAAGCAAACTGGCTGTGACACCACGGCAAAGCGCTTGAGCCTCTCCGGCTCGACACCGCATCGTTGTATATTGATGCCATGACACCAGCACTCAAAATAGAATCAGGACAATTTGATTTCCTGCAGATCTCAGGATGGGGTCATAAAAACGGAGACTGTTCTGGAGGAATGGGATAGGGTGGAAATGTTTGTAGTGACATCACAGCTACTTCCATGCCAATGGCCTCCTACTGCTGCAAACATGTGATTGTGATTTTGCTGCACGCTCCATCAGAAAAGAGCCAGACTGGCCAGGGAGGGAATGGGAGGGAGGAGAAGGGACGGAAATACTCTGTTCTTGTATCTCAATTCAAATATCTGACAACAGCCTCGCAGCCCAGGGTGCTGAGTGATCAGGAGTGGGACCGTAGAGCTGAGACTGCTGCCAGATCAGTGGAGCTCAGGGGGTTGCAGCAACCTTACTAGAGGCTGAATAAGGACCTTTGATTTTATGGTGGAGGATTCTGGTCTGAGTTGGGGTGCTTTATTGCAGAGTTGTGTGGTCTCATTGTGCTCACTCTTCCTCACTGATCCCATTTACTTCTAACGTCACTTTTCTTGGCAAGAAAAACGCACAGGCCTGAAATATGGCTGCAAAAGCCACTGCATAGCTGTTGTCTTTCAGGGGTTCCCGTTACAGAGAGGAACAGATTTCAGTGTTGGAGTTTCACTTGTGAAGCAGGGAGCAGCAGGGAGGGATTTAAGTAGCTGGGGACAGAGGAGGAGAGAAGGGAGAAAAAAGAGGAAAGAAACAGAGGTCAACCTGGAAAACAGAACTAGTTTGCATCTGAGGCCGTTGCAGGAGGAAATCTTGTGTCGGTTGCCCCACAAAAGGCACCGATGTCTGCAAAGCCCATCTTGGTAGCAAGGTCCTTCCCGAGAAACAGCCTGCAGAGATCAGCCCTGGCTGTGTCCACCACATGTAACCTTGGGGGGCTGCGGCGGGGAGCAGTATCTGAAGGAGGGACAGGGGAGCGATGGGATCCAGCTAATGCACCCGTCTATCAGATTAGGCTGTCAAAAAAACAAACCGCTTCCATCACTGTCCGAGGAGAGACTCTCACTCCCTGCTTAATGGGATGGTGGTCCTGTTGTTGCTACTCCAGGGAGAGGGGCCACCGCCGCCACAGTGTGCAGCAGGCTGCGAGTTTAAAATCCTATTAGGCAGAGACTAACAGTTGCAAAAAGAAAGCAGGTATCCCCTAGTGGGGATTTAAAGATGTTTAGACATAATTGGATTTTCCAAGCAGATGTCATTATTGTTAAACAGTTGCCCACTTGATATGTTCAAGTTGTTGGCTGTAATTGCTAAAATTAGCAGGTCTGCATAGAGCAAAGGTCAGTCGGTTAATATTGTGATTTAGTATTTTATGAAGTAATTCCAAATGCTTTTATGTATGTTTTTGTTTTTGCAGCCTAAGCCCACATTAAAGTAGTTGTGGGGCCTGCTAATAAAATAATGACTCAGGCTCTCCGCGCAGGCTGCCGGCTGGGGGGAGGCGCC
>NW_009601124.1:50723-51385 GCF_000690535.1 Cariama cristata
TCGCTCCCTGCGCTGCCTGGTGCCACGGGCCAGCCGGGGCCATGCGGTTGGGTTTGGTGCTGCAGTCAAACGGGAGGCTTCAAACTGACCCCCAATGTGATGTGTTCAAGCAGAGCTGGTGCTTGAAAGGAGCCTGTCATGTCCAGCAGTGGCTGGAAGGATGAGGGGCTGGTTTCCATCGGCAGCTGAGCAAAAGGCTCTTCTGCTGGTACCTGTGGTCCTTGTAGGTGGATCGACTGCACGTGCGAGTGTATGCAAGCACCTGCAGCCATGAACACACCTGAAAGACACGCCACTGACCAGGCAAGGTCCCAAAACACAGCTTTTTACAGGGAAGATGCATTTCTGGAAGAGGAACACAGAGCTGGAACTGGGCGAGGCAAAGGCTCCCAGGTTGTGCTGTGGCTGGACATCTGGTGCTCCCTGCTCCAGCGCTGCAGCTGCTAAATGACATGAGAAAAAACTTTAAAAGAACTCCTTGAAGGTGTTAGTGTTTTGCTGGCAGGTTCAGTGTTAGTCTGATCCCATGTTCTGGGACAGGCAATGGTTTTCTTCCAAGGCAAGGTTTGCTGGCGTTCATTTATCTTTCTCCATAACAGAGACACAAACCATTTCCATGGGTGGTTTGGGCACACCTGGCAGATTTCTTGCTATTGCAGGAA
>NW_009601124.1:51416-62530 GCF_000690535.1 Cariama cristata
CAATTGCTATCACAGTCTGACCTGTTCTCCTACCATCAGACCTTTATGGTTGTCTTTTTTTTTTAATCTCAGATCTTTTGCTCGCAGAAAGTGCTGCGAGGTGTTTTGTGGCCTGCAGTGCACAGGGAGATGTGGAAGAGGATCTGTAGGTCCTCCTGGCCTCAACACTTACTGGGTGAGCTGGGTCCATTCCCGATCCATGTTCCCATATTCGTAACAGCAGGTTTTGGTACATGCAGCTGCCAGAGCTGCCCCAGGAGCTCTTTGCTGCTGCAAGCGGCAATGGAAACGCTCTGACCCAGGGATGGAAAAAGGAAGCACTTGCTCTTAGATGCTACCTTAGATACTGATACAAGAGAGGGAATTGCTGACCCAAGGCAGGACAGGTCTAAGATGTGTGTAGATCTGCAAATCTTGATCTCAGGTCAAGAAATATTGATGTGCATGCAGGAAAATATCCCATTAGAGGTGAGACTGAAGCAAAGCTTTAGCCCTAGCAAGCTAAAAAGTTTGAGGAGATGGGAATTCAAGTCTGGTCCAGATTTCAAAACATGTTATTTTGATCAAAGACCATTTCAGTTTCCCATCCAAAATGTGCAGTTTGGGTTTTTTGTTTGGTGGTTTTTGTTTTGTTTTTTTCTACCTTGGACTTCCTCTGAAGTAGCATAAGGTAAATTCAATAAACCATCTCATATGAACATGGTGTCCATAGAGAAAGGATCAGTAGAACTATTTACTTGTGTTTGCTCTGACTAAACTGATCTTTCTGGACCATCCCCTTAAATCTTTGCAATCCTTGGAGTCCCAATGCCTGCAGGACTGCTGATGGCTCCCAAACTGTGGAGGAGCAGCAGATGCGGTTTGTCACTGCACCGAGGTTTTCCCTGTTCCTATTGCCGCTGGCCTCCCTCCATGAACCCAGCATGCACTTAGACTTCTACTTGCCTCCCAGTGTGGTGTCTTTTTCTTACTGGGAGAGGGACTCACAGAGTCTTAACAGCCCTTAACATAACAAATACACTTTTGGTCTGTTTTTCAAAGTTGGGCATGGCATTAGTTGCTAAGGAAGGTGATTTAAGCTAGATTTTTCTTTTCAAAAGTAAAAGGTTTTGATTAAGGGGTGGCAGTATTTTGGCTCATTTAACTTGCTGCTTAATGTTCAGAGTCCTTTACTACTGTCAGTGCCTCACAGTCTCCTTGAGTGCATGGGAGTCTTATTCCCATTTTACAGCAGAGGAAACAGATGCAAAGACCTGCCCAAACACAGGCAGAAATTGCAATTTGGATTAGAGTGAAAATGTCCCTGAAAGGTAGGTCCCATCTCCAGGGAGACATCAGTGGGCAGGACAAGCTGGGAAACTCAAGGAGATGAAGCGTGGGACTGAAAATAAGAGGTGTGTAAGACTTTATATGCCTAAGGTGATCTGGCCAAGCAAGAAATAAGGCTCAGATGTTCATGTCAGCACAGGGGAGGGCAGAAATGTGGGGAGTGCGTTCCTTAGCTCAGTGGAGGACGAAAGCAGCACGCTGGCAGGCTGCGCAAGAAATGCATTGTGAACTGGCTCTTGCTGCTGTGAGCAAGACAATAAGGATGGTGAAGCACCATCTAAGTCCCCGCATCCAGCTTTGCACAAAGAGGGAGCTAAACTCAGCCCCCTGGAATCTGTTGGCTCATGGTTTGAATTTAGCTCTTTTTGTTTGAATGACTCCAAGCAGAAAGGGACCGTAGGTTGTCCCAGTTCAAGAGCCAAATTCACCTTCTCCCTGTCACTTTCAGGCCCCAAGCTACACAGTGCTTCCATCAGGGTCTTTGGTCATAATTTGCAGGGCATTTTCAAGAAAGCCCCCATTTTCTTCTACAGTCTGAGGAATGACATTTTCTTCCTTCCTTTGGTTCTTCCTATGCCAGTCTGTCTCCTCTAGGCTCTGCATGATCCACTGCACCTCTCCCACCTTCTTGTCTGTGTACAAAACCTTTTTTCAACGAATACGCATCTTCTAATGCACTGAAGGTAGGATATTCTTCACTCATCCTCAGGGTTGTGTATGACAGTCACACAAGTCTTTATTCTCCCAGCTAGTGGACTTCAAGATTGGCATTTCAGGAAGTGGGAAGAGGACTTATAGCTTGTCATAGAGCTTTCTTACCTGTCCATCAACTAGCCTGTCTCCTCTTGCTATATTAATCAACTTGGTCTCTGGCAAATTGGCAAGGTTGCTTCCACCTGTATCTACTATACCTACTTACTGAAGAAGCGCTATCTATCATCTTACGTAGGATTAGTAAAGTCCCACTCCTTAGTTTAGTATAACTCCATATCTTTACCTCAGAAGTATTTGTTCCCAACCATTGAGAAGTCTGCATCGGTTGTGTCATGAACTCAGCATTTATTAATACTTCTTGTAGTAGATCCCATCCATTGAGCAGTGAAAGCATGTTCCACAGATTGCAGTTAATGCTTGTGCTGGGGGACGTTATAATTTCAGGTGGTCTCTCCCATTTATTGTCACAGACCTCAGCTGGCCGTCTTCTTCCACTTCTGTTCTCTCCTGCCCTTTCTCAATGATTTTCCAGGTGGTGATCCTCTTGCCGTTGATCACTTCAGTAGCGGTTATCACTGATCTGAGACTGTGTGGCCCAGCTGTGTCCTCAGCAAAGGAGGAGGTGGGCTGCTCGCTGGGGCTGAATGAATTCCACGGCATAAATGACTCCATAAAGTCAAAAACCAGACTGGAGTTTCTCCCTCTTCCACTTGTCCTGTACCAGTTTTCACCATTGTTTCCGATGTCGACAAAGGGGTCCCAGAGAAGGTGTACAAAGGGATCTATCCGTCCAAAGACTTCCCTAAAGACCTCCTCTAGGTTGTGGAATATGTAATGGGAATAAAAGGAGCCGTTATGACCCCCCATGGCACTTCTTCCTCTGTGGGATCTGCTTTCCTTAACAGACCTGTCATAGAGCAATCGTTTCTGAGGGTCAGATAAAACCTTATATGCCTCAGCAACTGCTTTGAATTTCTTTTCGGCTTCCTCCTTGGTGCTGGGATTCTTATCAGGATGCCATTTTAGTGCCAGTTTGTGGCAGGATTTCTTAATATCATCCTGTGAGGCAGTTTTTTGCAGTCCAAGGACTTCATAATAATCCACCATCTCAAAGGAAAGGTGGGGCTGTTTGGAAGACGCCTGGTGCCTCTCCCAGCAAGGACGTGAAGCCCAGGGATGATGAGCACACAGAGACTCCTGGACACCTAATGCTGCTGTGCTTCTCAGAGGTGGGTAGATGCTCAGTTCATCCCTTGATCTGCTCTGCCCTTTTGCATCACGAAGCCACACAGTGCTGCTTGACCGCTGTTTTAAGCCTGTTGTTCACAAATCATGAGATTGTGACTTCAGAGCGGGCTCAGCTAATCATTGCTCAGTTGACCTGACTTCATTCTAGGGCGGAGTTGGTTCTCACTGACCTTATGTTTTTAAACGTAGATCATATGTGTGACGTTGTAGTTGCCCAGTGTAGCTGTGATGTATGACTTTGTCAGATTATTTTTTACCTGTACCTGCCCAAAGGTGGGGTTCTCTGATACTCAGTGTGCTTTCGTGTGCAGTCCAGGGAAGAGTGGTGTAGTGAGGTCATACTACCCCTACGGGGTATATTACCCTATAGCCACAGCTACAGGAAAGCTGTTTGCAGTTTTGCTGCCCACAGTTTGGGAAGACTGTTGGTAAACTGGAGAAGGCTCAGGGAAGAGCCATATAATGTGATTAAGGATTTGGAAAATATGCTCTGGAGTGAGATACTCAGGGAAAGTGTCTGAGTATTAAGAGGAAGTTCAAGGCCAGCTTCATCATAGTCTGTAAGAACCTGCATGGGAGCAGAAATTCAATGGCACAGGGACCTTCAGGCTCCTGGGCAAAGCAGTTGGAAGGTGGCATTAGCCAAATTTAAACTCAAACCACATTGCACATCCTTCATTATGAAGGTAATGAATCATTGGAACCTCCTTACATGACCATTTTTAAACCTAGAGTGTGCCCTTTTCCTAAAGTCATGATTAGATGACTGTCATGATCTCTTCTGAATTTATAGCCAAACCTAACACTTCCAGAAGAGCTTAGTTCTCATGTTGGAACCAAAATAAATGCCCAGAATGAAGCTCATTAACAACGTTAGCCTCTTTTCCATGTGCTTTTTTGGATATCTGTCCCAAGGTGTATGCATGTGCAACAGGGATGCCCCAGGAACTTGACACAGACAAGTTCAGCCTGAGGATCCGAACTTTGATGATCCAATCTAGGGTTATCCTGCATCTGTTTCTGTTCCCTGGATTTGTCATTCCTGTGGGAAATGCAGTATCCTCACAGGGAATCATTGCATGAAGTAGGTCTCCAAGGAAGTGCCAGTAACGAGAACTCATCTGTCTGTAACACAGTGTCATAAAAACCTACTAATGGCACCATGTGTTGCAGATCACTGCCCTTGTTTCCATGATCCCACAGTTTGGGAAGGAGTCAAGAGCCAGCCAGACTAAAGAGCATATGCGCAGCGTATGAGCTGGCTGCTGTCCTAACATACATCATACACGTGGGTCCGTGAAGCCAAGGGGCAGCCTTGTCAGCCTGTAGAAAGCAATGTGACAGAGGGAGGAAGGGAGGCAGGCGATTGAGCTGATGTATATTGGGGAAGGGCTTCATTTTGCTGGTTTTCTCACTGATCAGTGACAGGTCAGTGGCATGGAGGAACTTGTCATATTCTGGCGGTAAAAGTTGCTGTAAGGCAGTGCAGTGCTGGTCTGGAGGCTGGAGCTGAAGGAATTGCAAAGCAGTGAAAGAGCTCATGGTCCCATGGGCTCACCTCGTTGGGGAGATCTTGGCTTTTCCCTCCTTTTGCACAGAGAGAAGGTCTTCTTAACTGCAGGGTGGTTGTGCCACGTGCATTATTTTTCTGCTGGGTGTTGTTTGTACTGTAGCAATGGAAAAAGTTAATCTGGGCCCAGCAGCAAGCTGCTGCTGCCTGTTTGAAGTCACAGAGCTCTTTGCACTCCCAAAGCATCCCAAAGCACTCTTCTGCACTGAGGGGAGAGCTAGGGCTTCATGGCTCACTCACACTGTAGTGCTTTGCTCGAAATCTTCACCAGGAGGACTCACCTATTTGGGCTAGTGTTTTTTTAGGATTTTCCATTGGACTTGAGGGTGATCCAAGCTTAACACCCACAAGCCCCTGAAAGGTTCCAACAGCTCCTATCCACTGCCAGCGTGGTCCATTTGCAGATATTGGCAGAAATTTCAAGAGCAATTGCTGTTCCTGCTTTTTGTTAACCAGAAGGGAAAATGGGATGTCAGAAAAGCCTGTTGGAGGGTCCCAGGCCAGTTATCTACTGCAGGGAGTGGGGCTGTGCACGGAAGGAAGGAGGTGACTCTGCCTTGTGCTGTCTCTTTGCAAAGTGTCTCCTCCCATACTTGCTTTTGATGATGAGAGCCGATCTCAGACTAGCTGGCGCACTGGATTATCTGTCTTGGATTTAGTGCATCCTACCCATCAGAAAAGTAGGGAGTGTTTTTCTCCTGTCATCCCCAAACGGAGGATGCTCGCTGCCTGTCTGTCTGCTGCGTACAGCAGGCGTCAGAGATTAGCAGCCATTCAAGAGTGTCCACTGCTGTGAGCCAAAAGGGTTTGCAAGGAAAAAAGAAAGGGTCGAGGAGAGGCAGGGAGAAAGGGAAATGAGAGAGACATGCACACATCAAGTAACTAGACCCAAACTAGCCTGGCAACCCCATCCCTAGAAACCAAGGCTTTGAAATGAGAAATGTTTTTCGTATCTTAAATCTCAAGTACAAACAATAAAAACCAGCCCAGACTGTGTTCTTTGAAGAGAAAGTACGAGTGACCTGAACAGTGGTTATCAGCAGCGTCATTAAGATAAACCCTTAACATGATTTAAAGCATCCGAAACTGAAGGCAGCACTTTCAGATACTAACAAAATAGTCTGACATTGGGGATGAAAATCAATAGTAATCTGATGTCACTAAAAATACTCAAAAGTGTCCCATGGCTGATGGAGGTGAGATTAGTGTAAATATTTGTATTCTAATCAGTGGCACGCGAGGGCTGGAGGCGGCCTTTCTGTCTATTTAATTAATGGAGTGGCTTTTTAAAAGGATCCTAATCATATGTGATTGTATCTGCTTATCAACATTTTTGCTAATTAGATGATATGGAGGCAGTCACTCTGCTAATTCCCTCATCCAAACAGCATATCCTGCACAGATAAAGTACAGTCTCTTTTTAATAAGAAACAATCATGAGACAGACTAACCTTAATGGTGCTTATTATCCGAGGATCTTTGGGATTTTCTTTTCTACTCACCCCCTCCTTCCTTTTCCTTCATTCGCTGCTTCAGTATGCCAGATGGATGCAGATGCGGCAGTCTCTGTCTGCCCCGGTCCCCTGCTCCAGGCACCACCATGTCCAGCCTGCTTTTCCCTCCCAGCCAGGCATTGGATCTGCAAGGGCAGGGGTTGTCAGCCAGGTCAGGATGGGAAGGAAAACACAAGACACCAAGCAGCAAAATGCCGTAAGCTTTTGGTCACCCAGACCACAGGTGACCCCAAACTTGCAGCCCCAATCCCTGACCTTGCTCTTGGCACCACAGTGTGCCTTGGTCCAGAAAGGACTGAGTACCTCTGAGTTGTGAAAGCCGCCTTCTATTATTATTATTATATTGGATATTAGCAAAAATTTCTTCACTGAAAGGATTGTCAAGCATTGGAAGAGGCTGCCCAGGGAAGTGGTTGGGTCCCCATCCCTGGTGGTATTTAAAAGACGTGTAGATGTGGCGCTTAGGGACATGGATGAGTGGTGGACTTGGTAGTGTTAGGTTTACAGTTGGACCTAACCTAAATAATTATTATAATTGTTGTTGTTATTATTATGTTTTCTTCTGTTTTAAACGGGTCTGAGGGCAGATGAGGTTTACACGAGTGGTTTCTCACCAGCCCCCTGGATCCTGTGGCAAGGCTGGGATCCTTTTATCTAAAACAACATAAGTCAGAGACATTTGTTCCAAGTCCTTTGACTATCCAAACAAACATGAGTCGTGCTTCGCTCCACCAGTCAAACTGTCATCGGATGCCTCCCCTGGGGCAGCCCCCTCAGAAGGGATGCTGCAGTCGCCGCCAGAGCCGTGTTCCCTGGGAGCACAGCCGGGGATGGGCGCATTGGGCCGACCTCCTGCTGGAGGGGCAACAGAGGGACCTGCCTGATTTCAGAAAAAGATTGAAAAATAAACAGAAAATTTGCCCCAAAGAAGGTCTTCTCACCTCTAACTATAAGGGCAATGTCTTGATAAGGAGAACCTGTCCTAAATGGGTATAGCTGCCACCCCAAGAGCATCTGGGTGGACCAGAGGAGAGACGGGGGTAGGTGCCTGCTGTTTCGTTTTGGGAGGTCAGGAGTTTGCCTGCTGCTTTTGCAGCTGTGAATGTTGAGCAGAGAAGGCTTAAATGATGTGGATTCCCACCTCTGTGGGCAGGAGGGAGGGTCAGTGTGTCCCGTGCATTGATGCCGTGTGTCAGGCTCAGCACAGAGGTTGGCTGTGGGGTGGGAGATGGGGTGGCTCTGGGGAGTGCTGGCTGGGAGGAACCCCCAGAGGCTGGGAGACAGACCTGAAGGAGGATCCAGAGAGCTGGGTCTGTATCCAGCTTTTCTGAGCCTCAGGTTGGTCCTTGAGGCTAAAGCAAGGTTCAAGCAAGAAAACAACCAGCTTCTGGGTGGTGGTGAGAGGCAGGAACCTCATGAAACTACTGTTTTTCGAGGCATGAAGCCAAAGAGGAGGCTTGGTCCTGCTTAGTGGAGTCAAGGGTGGGACTCACATGTTTTTTTATGTTAGATTATGCCCCATGCCCAGGGCAAGGCCTTGCTCCAGTCTTGGATAACCCAAATGGTACTGTAACTTGTGTCTGTGGACTCTGATCCCAGCAGAATTCAGAGCAGTTCTTTGGTTTCCTTGCCTGGGTCATCTCCATGTGTCATTTGCACTATTCTCATTCAGAAATGGTCATGCTGAGGTTGTACTCAGCAACACATTTGGCTGCTCCTTCTACTATTCCTCTTCTTTGGTATGGTCCCTCACCCTCCTTCCTCTCATTCCATGCTACATGCAGGAATTAATTCAATATTGACCACTTTCCCAGAGCGGTTTCCCGTTGCTAGTTCCATGACTGAGGGCTACAACCTGAAAAGAGGAGGGACTTCTGGGCCAAGGATTGCGTTGCAAGCCGTTGAGTCCTGGGGCTTAATGAGGCACTGCTTATCAGCAGAGCATGCTTATCTGGAGCCCGCCGACGGTGTACCTGCTCCAGCCCCATCGTGAGCAAACATGTTTTACCACCCAGTTGCAGGGAGCCGGGAGCGCGCGTGCGGTCAGATGGCACGGTTCAGCTGATGCGTGGTAACTCGTGAAGCCGCAGCAACTTTATCACTTCACAACATCCATACATAGCCACAGCCTTGAATCTTCTCAGGGGAAGAAAGGATGATGAGTTACTGTCCTGGGATTTTCTCTCTGTCTCCAGTCAGTGGGAAGTGGTATGTGGAGCATTCATTTAATAAACCAGAAGGGAAAAGCTGTAGATCAGCTTCTCATTATTTCAGTGCTGGCTCAAGCCATTGCTTGGGCTTGTGCCTGGCAGTTCAGTGTGTTATTTGAGGCCACTCAAGCATTCTGCAGAAATGATGCCACCCTCTTCTGAAAGCATGGGGTTCATCTGAACAGAGAGGGCCTGCCTCCATTAGCAGGTTTATCAGTGATAATTTCAGCTCAGTTTTAGGTCTCAGTTTGCAAAGGAGGTGCCCACTTTGCAGACCAGTTCCTGTTGAGAGCCACCGCTCCAGCAGGAAACCTTCTGGAGATGGTTCTTCTGTTGTGGACCTCTGAAGTAAAGCAACTCTAGGTGGGTAAAAATGCACCGGTGGGACTGTTTTTTAGGGGAAGAGGGGTGTCCTAAGTGATACAAAACTTAAGTGAGCGTCCTGGTGATGTGCACATAGACCTGAAGCCCCCTGATTAAAAGAAGCAGCTCCTTTCTTTAGAAGGTAGGAGGGATTGTAGGGGACCACTGCAAGTGTTTGTCCCCCAGTATTTGCTAGTGTGTTATACCTACATCCAAGAAGGGGGCCTGGGCAATCAAGGTAGGGGGTGGGGGACTGATCAATTACCGATTACTTTACCGGGAGTGGCGAACTGGAGAAGAGACCCCATGCTGCAGCCCTCAGGCAGCATGTTCTGGTCCTGCCTATGGGAACCTTGTACATGGGACTGATGGGAACAGTGAAATTTCTACATTGCCTCAGCAAAGGTTTAATCCAAGTTTATTGCTGAGATTAAAAGACTGGAAAATATAAATTGTAAATGTGATGACTTAAGAGCTCATAAATTCAGTATACAGGTCCATTCCAGAGAGCTTGTGTGCAGTGCAGCCACTCTGCCTTGAGCACATGAGCTGCCCTTGCTCCCGTTACTCAAACCCATGCTCTCCAAAGAGCCCTTCTGCCCCGCCCTGGCTCCCGAAATGGTGCATGTGCATGTGTGCACAGGCGCTTGGAAGCGCACATACACACTGCCCAGAGATGCTGTCCTTTCTGTGCACACTGTGGTTTGACTGCTTATCTACAGAGGTGGACTCCCTGCTGCTGTTTCAGCCCAGAAGCCAGTGGTAGTGCTGGAGTGGTGTTTGCCCATATCTGATGGCAGTTGTGGAGCAAGTGAAGGTCTTGAAGATGATCTGGCATCCCCTGGGAGGAGGGAGAGTCCCCTCTGGCTGGAGAGCCATTTGCATTTACCTGGGGTCCAAGTGTCCTTGCTTGGTGCTTGAAAAGGAGCTCTATGGTCTTACCCATGTTCTTGTGTGTGGGCAGCATGAACTGCCTGGGTGAATTAGTCACACACACGGGGTCAGTCGAAGCAGCATTGCTGCTGAGCTGTGGTGGAGGCTGCCTGAGTGGGAGTGATGGAGCTTTTGACCAATGCACAAGTCCCTCCCTGAGTTTTCTGCTTATCCCACTTGTGTCCCCCACCCTGGAGCTGGGTGACCCCTGTGAGCAGAGGGCTGAAGAGAAATTTTCAGAGGAGGGGTTAATGTGCTAGGCTGTTTCTGGGTTGGGTTGCGATGAAGTTTCTACAGCTGGGTCGTGGCTGTCACTGAGTTTGTCTAGGACAAAGTTCCTTAAATAGATTGCTTAGGTGTAAGCACCTTTGGCATTCTGTGTTTTTTCTTCTTTTCCTAGGAAGATGGAAAGCTGGAAACCAGCCTGCTCCTAGGATTGGTCCACTCCATGCCAAGGAGGTAGCTTTTGGTCTAGGATCCCTAACTGAAACCAAGGTGGGGATGCAGCATCCAGTGTTATCCTTCTGGAAGCAGAGTTTATGACACCGAGCAAGGAGAGCTGAGGACAAATCCTGGGGGGACACCAGAAGATATAATGGGATGCCTTTCTCCCCAGTCAAGTGGACCAAGCCCCCAGCACGCAGTAAGTGTGGAGGGGATGGGCTCGGCAGGTGATCGCCGCAGACCTGGTGGCTCCCTGTTCTTGCGCAAGCGCCCCAGGATCAGCGCTTGGGGCAGGCTGTGCTTTGACTGGCTCTGGGTAAGCCCCAGCCTGCTTTTTGGAAAACAGAGCCCTGCAGCCCCCTGTGCACAGGCCCCGACTGCAATGGCACGTGTGAGTCAGCGCCTAGCACTCCTTTGGGCGCCGGGGTTTGCTTTCAGGGTCCAGACTGGGGGCTGACGGCAGCCCTTGCAAAAATGCACGCCGACCTTTCTCAGCAAAGCCAAGTCCTTGAGCTCCTGCCACATTTCTCTGGGTCAGGCCTCCCAGATGGCATTGCTCGATGTTTCCCCTCTCCCAGGGTCCAGGCCCAGAGAAGGCAGTTTCGGCAGTGTTTCGGTGGTGGCTGCACAGCACCAGTCCCTTGGAGCAGTATAGGTGCTGAGGGTTGCGTTGGGTACAGCATTTGCTTGTCTTGCAGACCTTCTTTTACTGAATGAGCAACAGGAAAGGAGAAGGAGGTTATATTTTTTTTAAATAATTTTTGATCACTGAAAAACCCACATTCCTGC
>NW_009601124.1:62561-97137 GCF_000690535.1 Cariama cristata
TCAGACTGACTTGCAGTAAACGTGGCATTGATGCCACAAGAGCATGTGGGAACGTAGGGCTATGTGTGCAGGTTTACAGTGGTCTGCCTGCATGCACGGCTGGGCAGATGAGGCTCAGGGTGCCTGCCCAGAGGTGGTGGTCCTGCCTGAGCAGGCTCCGGAACACACTGTGTATATTGGCCAAACCATGCTGCATTTTGCTGTCCTGGCTGAAGTCTATTTGGCAGTGTTTTGGTCTAACAAGACTGTCTTCCCTTGCTTCACTCCACCCAGACCCTCAAAAACTTTGCAAACTCACCCCAAATGTTTGCCATTCCTCAGCACCCTGTTTGTGTAACCCACCACAACTGCCCTTTCCTGGGACTCGGTACTGAATGAGGAGCGGAGATAACGTTTAACAGGCAAGAGCAGATGAAAAGGAGATAAAGGAATAAGGAGGGGGGAGGAAATAAAAGGGGAAAGAAGGAGGAGGGAGGGGAGGTGGAATGCAGAGGTATGTGGCTGCATGTTGTACTGTGTTTATGCATAAACAGGCACGCTTATCGATATCCAGATGTAAGCATGTGTGCAGGGTAATATCTCCTGAAACAATAGGCGCTACTCGACTCGGGGAGCGCTGCTGGAGCCTCCTCGTCAGATGCTGCCATGTTATCAGGTTGCAGCAGGCGTTCCCATCTAATCGGGGATCTGAGCCCCATGAGCCGCACCCGGGGTTTTCAGAGCCTCTCCTCCTTTAAAGCCCTCTTTGCCTCTCCAAGGAGGGAGGGCAAGAGGGGACAAAAGGGGCCAAGCATCTCCAGAGGTGATACCTGGCGTGTCTGGCCGCCCAGCTTCACACCTTGGTGGGGATGTGGGAGCTGGTGCTGTCGCTGTGCTTCGATGGGGACAGCAGCGGGGTGACCCTGAGGACCCAGCCAGCCCTTGCCAGGAGGAGAGAGCCTGGCCAGAGCCGCAGCAAAGCACCTGCTTTGTTCATTGTGGGGCAGATAACGTCAGAAGGGTCAAACCGGCCATTTCACCCCCATCCCCTGTGCTGTGGCAGGCACAGGAGCCAGCCCTGGGGGCAGCGCTGGCAGCCAGGGGCCTTTTCTTTTTCATTTTCTTCTGTGTTTTTCAGGAAGGCTCCAAGAGGGAAAAAAGCTTATAAAATCTTCTTCCCCCCCACCACTCCCTAGCACCAAAACACAACGACCACTAATCTTACGTGGCTCATAACTACAAATAGCTCTGGAACTAATTAATTTGACAGTGCGGCGGCTGCCTGCCTTTTTCACCAAAATCAATTAAGGAAACACACATTTCCCCTTCTCCTCCCTCTCCTCCCGGCACCTCTTTGCAGCAAGGCAGAGGGGAGAAGGGACAGAGAGGACCAAGCACTGCTTTCCCAGGGCTCCTGGGGGGTCGAGGTGGGGAGCCGAGCACGGGAGCACAGCAAAAGGGGATTAACAAGGTGGAGGGAGAGACGCTGCTGCTTCTCCACAACAGGAGCAGAGATGCTCCCCAGGGACGGGTGGCGGTGGGAAAGCTTGATTGCCACACGAAGCCACGCTGCACCGCGCTCCTCCCTCCCTCCATCTCAGCTCCCTGAAGACCCCCGTGAATTGTCATTCCTTGCCGGTTCAGGGGGGGAATCGGCCGTCGGGCTCTCAGAGCATTTTTTATTTGCATGGCTAATGAGCCCCTCCAGAAGGGGCTGCAAGGGAGAGACAGGTGGGAATTTCAGCACTGTTTGCTTGCCAAGTGAGGGCAGAGGTGTGCGTTAAAAAGGAGTCGGTGAGGAATTTAGGGAGGCAAATTTTGCATTTTGCAGTAGGCAGTTGTAGGCATCAGAGAGGGGTCTCATGCAATTTTTAATCCTCCTGGCCTTGGAGATTTAAAACCACGGCCAGGGAGTGAAGGTGGGCAGCGTGCCAGAGGGGGCTGCGGGTCCCCTCTGCCCTGGGCTAGGTGTGGGGCAGGAGGGTCTGAGCTGGAGGAGGGAGTGTATCAGCATCACACCGCTTCCCAAAAAATCCAGCAAGAATAGGACCCCCCTTTGTGCTTGTTCTTCTGGCTCTACCTCCAGGTGGAAATGAGAGCCAGGTCTGGGGGAAACGGGTTGAGTGATGGCAGGGTTCTGTGAGCATGCAGGTCCCCACAAATACCCTTTTCAGGGAACGGCAGATAACTGTCCTCAGGACACACTGTTGAGACACCTGGCCAAGCTGGGTAAAACCTCCTGAGCATTATTTCTGTAAATTCCTCCATTTGGTTCGTATCACCTCCTCTGATCTCTATTGAAATGCCCTTCTATTAATAAATAACTCCATTCTCCATTACCCTATCTCCACAGCTCACGTTGAAGTAACTGGGAATTTGGGTTTGGTTTTTATAGACATTAGAAATAGATTTTATCTTTATTAAAGGCTCTTTCTCCACCTCCCCAACCTTTCCTCTATTGCACCGAGCACGGCAGTGGCTGGAACGGAGGAAGCAGGTCCCTGGGCTGAGCTGAGCACAGGGAGAGTCAGGAGAACCTCTCCTTAGTTTTGGCCAGGGCAGAAGGGGTTTAAAAGGGCCAGATTCCTCTCTCTGCATTGGTGACCTGTGAGTACATCTCTATAACATGGTGTAAAGCACTTGAGAAAACAAGGGAGAAATTTTGAATGAAGAATATTTAGGAAATTGTGTATCTGAAAGATTTAGTTCTCAAGGGTTTGTTTGTTTTTTCTTCGTGGGGGTAGATATCTGGCTTGGGAAATACCTATAGAGAAACATCCCTGAATGCAGTCATGATGCTGAGCCACTACATGAATTTGGGGAAGATTTTCTTTTTTTAAACTGTGGGTTGCAAACATTCCCTGGAAAATATTTGAGTTTTGAAGTGCATCAGTTAGCCGTGATTGGGCAGGGAAGTCACAAGGCGGCATTTTTATTCCTGGGTTGGACGGCAGCACAGTTTCTGGCAGGGAAATCAGTGCATGTAAATTAGAATTGTGGTTTCCATGAATACTATCATATATGGATTGGAAGCTGATTTTCCAAGAGCAGTCGTGCCAGGAAAACTTGTGCTCTCACATAGCCCCAGGCAGCAAACACAAGTGACACAAACATGGTAAGGGTGAGTTCATTTACAACTGTGACTGTTCAAAAAGTATTTCTAAAATTTGCCTTCCCTGCTGTTCTTCCCCTGTCCCCTCTTCCTCCTCCCCTTCCAGCTATGCCAGAGTGAGCTAGGAGGTTTGGTATCCAGCCTTACACAGCGGCTGATGCTCAGCTGGCGGGGATAGGCGCCGTGGCCGGCGTGCACCTGGGCGCAGGTAAGGCTCCAGCAGGGTGGGGACTGGATTCCTTCCCATCCCCTCTCGGCAAACAGCTCCTGCCCCGGAGCCCTGCGTTCCTCTGCCCTTATCTCCCTGCACAAGGCAAAGCTATAAATGTTATTGCCCATGAAGTTATTCATCCCCTTTAAAGTTACGCATATGCAAAATAGGCTCTCCTGCTAGAAATGGGAGCCTTCTTACCAAGTGTGCTTAAAGATATTTTTTTTTAATAAAAATCTCTAAGAAAGAAGTGCATTAACATGTAGCGACGTTAATAGCACTAGATCTGTGTAGACCTAATTATATATGTTACCACAAGTAAATAACCACAGCAAGGTAAATACACTCTTGCTCTAGGGATGGCTAAATCAAGGTGCAGAGCAATGGCCTGGCTGGTCCATGCAGTTGGCAGTGGAGAGAATAAGTGAGAAGTGACATACAGAAGCTCGAGCTGGGACACAGGTCCTGCCTTCATTGCAGGCACATCCCCCTCAGCCCCTCACCATCCCTGGCCCAGGGATGTGGCACCAGGTCCTGCCCCCGCAGCGCTCTGCAGCCGGGCACATGGGCACGCAGCAGCCTCTGTCCCGGCTGGATGCGGTGATGCTCCTACCAGAGCAGCACGAGGCGGTGGGGGCTGTTGGCAGAGAACAGACTTTCAAAGCTCAGAAGATCCCACTGCCGCCTTCTGGGAGTTTCTAAAATTCATTCTGATTCATACCTGTTGTTGTTTTAAACCCATTCCTTTCTGAGGAATGACTCAGCTCAAGAAAGTAAACCAGTTATTTTTTGGCTAAGTAGGAAAATCTGATGATATATAAAGGGATGGGAGATCTGTTACCACTCTCTGACCTCTGAAGCTGGAAGAAGCCATTCCCCCATTTATGGCATGTCTCCTATTTTATTAGGCTCATGCACAGGCTACGCTTGCCTGTATCAGCCATGCCCTGTTTTTCCCCCATGCTATCTGGTGGTTCAGACCAAGACCTTTGCAATGCTTCAAGCCAGCTGAGCCTGGAAAGCTCTGGATGAGCCAGACAGCGGTTTCCAATCGCTCTGTCCCATCCCCTTCCCCTCTGCCCCCATGGGGCAGGTCCCTGCAGAGGGCGGCGGTGCCGGGGCAAAGGGATGCGGGACGGGGCTTTTTGGGGAAGCAAACGCAAGACCCCAGCCAGCTTCTGTCCCGCATTTCAACTTCCGCAGCCCAGCATCAAACATGTCACTGCAGCCTGAGCCCCCACGGGCCTGACAGAGGAGCAAAAAGAGAGGGCTGGAGGCAGCAGATCCTAATCTTTATTAAATAAGAACAAAGCTTATGCCGGCTAATGAGAAAAACAAACCGATGAAAGATCCGGCGAGCTCCTCAGAAGGACACAAAGAAATTCTCTCTGAACAAGAGCAGGCTAAAAATATTCCCAAATATTTATTTTGCTGGCAATGGCTTCACAGGCTCCAGATTCGATGCCGCCTCTTTGGGGACTGGCATGGCTATCGCAGCGATTTCAGAAGAGGGTGCTCCAAACTCTGCATGAGGCCCAGAGCCATGGCAGAAACAGCCCCGCAGCCAAGATGTGAGAGCACGAACTGCCTCAGCGCTGTGAGAGGACGGCCAGACCTCTGTTTCTCTAAGGACGACAGGGTGTTTTACCGTCCATTTCGGTCCATCATCCTGTTTGGATCTGCTGTGTAGGAGCCAGAGATGCTGCAGGCACTTTTCTCCAATTTAATTCCTGTTCTTGGCATGGGTCCGTGCACACAGGATGCCGAGACTGCTGTCACTGAGGCTTGCACTGATGCTGCACACCCTCTGCATCTCAACATCAGACACATCAGGGACAACTGGCAGGAAACTGGGAGCACTGGTGGTCTTATCCAGCTCGAGCCCACAATGTTCCTACAAAACATCTCCACAACCTGCTAGGCTTTGCCATCTCCAGGTCTCTTCCCTGCAGCAAGCCGCAGCCTACGCAGCATTGGCAAATATATGGGCATGATTTGCAACCAAACCCCAAACCACATGAAGTTGCCCAGATTGCACACATAGCGTAACGAACTCGGAAGTGCAGACTGTGCCTAGGGAAACCAGTCAGGCTGGAGAGTGTTTTGGGAGGTCATGATCAGCCTGGTACAGGTTGCAGATCCCAGCGGGTGAGCCTGCACCGGTGCAGGGATTTGCAGAGATTCGACCAGCCCGGCTGTTTCGCTCCTCCTGCCCTTGTTGCCTCCCGTGGGTGCCTGTGACCTCTGTCCAGCCCGTTAACTCCAGAGATGGTTAGTGGGAGGCGATGGCATCCGCAGCACTGGATCAGACCACCTGGCCGGGAAGGTGGGCAGCTGCAGGGGATGCTCAGAAATCACCTCCCAGCTTCACAGCTGCCCCCCTCCTTTCCCGTACAGGCTGAGCCTCAAATCTCACCCTTGAGTGCCACTGAACTTGGCTGAAAATGCCGCTTCTAAAGGCAAAAGCAACACAACGACGAGGCCTCTGCCTTTGCTGACAATGAAACCTCAGCCTCTGCTTTTTTAATGTACTGTGGCTGAACTTGCTGCCAGCAGGTCAAAGGGAACATAATTTACTCGGGCTTTGATGAATTTGATACAGTTTGGGGTGAAAAGGGAAAGGGGGAGGACAGGAGACGGAGGGGATAAGCAGTAGCAAGGAAGGAAGGAAGGAGGTTGCCTGTTTGTAGGGGCACTGGAATAGCACGAAGATGAGAGAGCTATTTTCTAGCCAAAAGGGACTTAGTGATAACCAAGAGGGTTTTGGCTGGAGCAGGGGGCTCTGCATGCTCAGATCAGCATCATGGGTAGGAGGCAGCCCGAGCATTTGTCTGCAAGGCCCTTTTTATCTCTTTCTCTGATTATGAGACTGGCAAGGGGAGGGGGATGTTTGTATTCTGTATTGTCTGGAGAGTCCTTTTACTGCCCAGGCAGGACGATGGGACGGTCACAGTTCCCTTCCTGGCAACCAGCTCTCATCATGTTTGCATCTCCTTAACACCCTTCTCATCTTAGAGCCTTTTACCAGCTGCTTCATGAAGCCTCCCTGCCCATTTTCCTGCTGGAAGGAGGTTGCAAGGCACAGAGCAGGTAAATGAACCCATGTGCTACCACAGGTGGGTTTTTCAGAGAAAGAAACCAAAGGTACCAATTGCCCAACCTATGCTCAGAACACGGGGACCACACAAACACCGAGGACGGGCTGAAATCAGGGGAGTGCAGCCCTTACCTCACCTCACATGGCTTCTGGATGTGCTTTTTCACAGCAGGCTGATCTAGATCATCTCATCAGCCCTGTCCCTGCTGGTGTTGTGCAAATCCCAAAATACTGTAAAAACCCCTACCCTCTACCCTTCTTGCTCCTCTAGCAACCAGTATCAGCCTTGGAGAAATCAGAGGCCATCATGTGCCTCTTGCTGTAGGTTTTTCTACAGGTACCTAAGCTGTATCTTGGCTATAGACTTCAGGGCAGGACTGAATTTAAAAGCAGGATCCAGCAGATTTTGCAAAGAACCTCTCCTGATGGCATTGCTTTTGGGTCACATCGCGCATCTCTCTGGGCTGTGAGGGCTTGGGCCAGAGTCTGATGCTTTCAAACACAGGTTGCTGCCCCCTTTTTTGGCGGGGGGAAATAGAGGAAAAAGGCAACATCCCCTGTGAGAACCTAAGTATTTTATTCTCCAGCTTTTGTCTTGACTGGCTGGTGTTTACATAGGGTTGAAGAGACCGGGAGGAAGCGAAGCGATGTGGCTGCTGTGGTTTCAGTTCTCACTCCATCTCGCTACTGAGAAACTGGACCTGTGGTTTGGTTTGTGGCTGGGGGAGGAAGAGGAAAGGTCCCTGGATCTGATCCCTGCTGGGGAGGCTCTCCCAGCCCCACAGAGGCACCAGCAATACTGATGGGGGCTTGAGAAAGAGAAGAGAAAACCAGCCCCCAAACAGACCTCGCTCCAGCAGCTCACGGTGCATTAATATTCACTGCAGAGCGAGGGGTGTAAATTCACTGCTATCTCCTCGGAGTTTGCTGTTTATGCCGTTCATTTCACATAGATGTCACTACTGCCTTATGAGCACTCCTCCAAGCCAGCCGGTTAAATGGACCTAGTGCATTATAGTAATGGAGTAACTGTATAAAAACAATGAAATCCAATCTCTTTAAACTGATTTGATGTCTGCCTGAACCACAACATTTCCTGCTAATGGCTTCCTTCATTTTGTAACCGTGATCTCCACCTGATCAGATTACAGCTGTTTTTAATTACAAAGCTAATAGAGTTTGTAGGCAGTGTCAGGCAGACGGTGCATGCCTGGGGTGGGCACAGGGTGGAGGGGAGCCGGCGGGGGCTCTGAGTGACTCTGCTAACACACTCAGCCCGTCAAGCCGACTGTCAAAACACTGGAGGTGTAGTGATATTTTTCAGCGTGAAGCTAGCGTACCGGTCTCTGGCCCGCTCTGTGTGACAGCAGACAGCCCTGGGTTGTGCTTCTGCTCCATGGTCGGGGTGCCTTGTCACCAGGCCGGGCAGCTGGGGTTGCCCAGAAGATTCGTGGCGTTTGGTGCTCCTGCGAGGCAGGTGCCAGGGTCACAGGAAGGTATGAAAAGGGCAGAAACAGCTTTTCTTGATGATGGAATATAAAAAGACCAAGGGAAATAAAAAAGAAAAGGAAAAAGACCAGAATAGAGATGCATGGCACCATTTGACTTCTGCAACTGATGGGACAGGAAAGAGCATTGTGTATAACTGACAGTGGAAAAAGCCCTCAAGATTGATGTCCTTCTTATGGGATAGTGCAGTCAGCTGCAGGGTCTGCATCCTCCACCTCGGCCCAGGCAACGAACCCCTGGGGACTGTCTCCGCAGCTCAGCCCCATCCCTGGTGGCCTTGTTTTGTCCAGCATTCATTTGTGTATTGATTCCTCCATCTCTCTGGGTTAGGGGCACAGATCAGAGTAGCTGCAGGGACAGAAGCAGTTTGAAAGAGCTGTTCCCAAGCAGCACTGGCCAGGGATGCCTATATTCAGCAGAGCATGTGCATATGCAGTTTGACTCTGATGGTGGGAAAAAAATTGTGGGTGTGTTAAAGATGGTGCTAGGTAGCTCATGCTGAGGTTTAGGATTCAGCTGAGGTTGGGCTCAGTTGAAGCTGGCTGAAAAATCTCAGCAGAGAAACAGCAGTGTCTCCCCCTCATACTGCCCTGTCCTGCTGTATGAACCTCTTTCGTGGGTTGGTGGAGCTACTTTTGTCTACCAAATCATAACGCCAGGCGAGTGTGATGGCTCGATAGTGAGCAATCCACATACAGCAGCTGGGGAAGGGTGGAAGCAGGCAGGAGGAACACCCTGACTCAGCCAAACCTCCGTGGGGTTGTCCCCAGGCAGTGTGACCCACGCCAGAGGTGCCCTGCTCACTTTGCCCTGCTGCAGGAGATGCTCGTCCCTCCTCTCTGCTGTAATGCCAGAGCTGCACATGTCGGGTTATGCACCAAGCTTGTAAATGATTTAGGGTCCACATCAAGAGCGCATCAATTATGTACCCTGGGACTTAATTATTTAGCTTGACAGGAGTCTCTCCCCTTAATTTCATTGTCTTCTCTGTCTCCCCTTTCACAACAGAGCTGTGGATGCTGTGCTGGGAAGGGTGCATCATCACGTGTTTCTGCTTCTTCCCAGTATTGCCCAAACTCATCTGTTTCCCCTTTCCCTTAGCGGATGAGGAAAACAAGTGCCAGACGTAACCCTGGAGCAAGGTGAGGGTCTGGGTCCATGCACCATCGCTGCTGTGCTCTGCCCTTGAGGTGTGTTGGGGACTGGACTCTGCCACCAGTCCTAAATGAGCAAATTTAGGAGGCTTTGGGGATGCTGTAGGTGAGCTGGGTGCTGGGATGAATTTTTGTGATTACCAAAGTCCTTTCTGCTGCCTGATCGCCTGCCAACAGCCAGAGAAGAGGGTTCCTGCAGCCTTCCCAGGTGCTTCTTGGCAGCACTGGGGATGCTGCCTGGGGACGATGCCTGCCCGTCACACCAAAAGCCATCAGTATGTCCCATCATTCAGGTCAGCACTTCACTCCTCTCCCCCCACTCTTTTCTTCTCCTTCCACCTCTTCCTTTATCTGCACTTTTAAACCCTATGTCTCATCCAGATTTTTACAGTAACTCAAGCCTTTGAGAATGGTTAATGATGTTCTGTTTTCACAGCGACATTAATACGCCCTACAAAAATGCCGAGTATCAAAAGTCAGTCATTGCTGCAGGAGACTGTGGGTCGTGGTAGCCATGGGAGAGCAGGAGGGGAGGACACAGCCATGCTCGAGGGGCACAGCGCAGGCAGGCAAGGCCCCGGATTTGGCAGGATTTCCTCTCCAACCCATCTCTTTGCCATGTCTTGGTATGTCTTTAAACGTGTTTATATTTCAACCCTTAAAAACTACCTTTTCCTAAAATAAATAAATGAAACTAAGACCGGGAGCCTAGGATTTTAAAGCAACCCAACAATAACAAAGCAGTGTGTGCAGATCAGTTGTCACCAGCAACCCTACAATAACAAAATAATACATGCAACCCCACGCAATGCTAAAACAACCGCTATGGGCATGTGAGGAAGGAAATATATTTTTCAGTGTTGAGCTTAACAAGACTTTGTTCGGCAGTAAACTCGGGGATCAGAAGGGGGATGTAAGGACCAAAACACCTTGAGCAGTGTAACTTTTAATGTCACGCAGCAGGCAGGGTCGTTGGACACACAGCAAACACCACTTGGTTAGCATGGGCTTTAATAGTCTGGAAAAGGAAAAGAAAGCGAGGTTTTTGCGATGAAACAGGAAGTTCCCTCGAATCCTGGAGCCTTTGAAGAATCGTCAAAGGAATGAGAAGTCTGTATGTTTGAAAAGGCTCTGGGTTGCGGAGCCAGAGGGGGCAGGGGGGCACAGGGAGTGAGGCACTGAGCACTGACCTTCTCCAGTCCCACACTCTGCTCTTTGTTTCCCCCTTTTTTTTTTCATTACTTGATGCTTTTTCATTGCTTAATTTTTTTTTTCTGACACATACCTATGTGCTGTCTGAGGTTAGCAGGAGTTTTGTCAGAGCAAAGTCCCAGTCCTACATGAGGCTATTGCCGATGTGGCCTTGCCTGCACCTTGCTCCAGAGTGGCAAGTGGAAGTAGCTCTGCGATCCAGGCTCTGCTCACGCCTGACGCACAAAACCATTTTTTTGAGGAAGTGTTTCTGGAGTTTCAAAAGGTCTGGTTAGCTGCTTTTTTTATATATATCTAATTTATTTCTGCCCCTTCTGTTTTTTGGGTGCAGTACTTCTGTGTGGCTGTGGGAGCAGATGGGCAATGTCTCTCCTTGCCAGAGTGCCTGCTCGGCCAAGAGTCACCAAACAAAATTCCTGTATGGTTTCCGACACATTTTCTCAGCGTTTGAAATACAATTATGCTGAAAAAGCGTAGTTCGATGGCTTAGGGAATCTGGTTGTCATAAAGCTGGTGACGACGATGATGAAAGGCTGGTCAGGACTGAGTTTAAAGGCGTGTTGTGTGCCTGTAAAGGGGACTGAGAGAGGCTTTCAGCCATTTGAAGGCATCGGGTGGATGCCCAGCGCTGGAGGGATGCCTGCAGGCACATCTCTGCAGGGAATGGCTTTCATTTCCTTGCAAGCCCAAGGTGGGGAGGACCAGCTCTTTCTTCCTACCCACCAAGGGCAGGATCTGCCCTTCCTCAGGCAAAAACTGTGGGTGATGAGTTGCCTTTCCCCCTTGCAGGGTGCCTTCCCAGTGCCCAGAAATGGCAAGACATGAGCAGCGAGGTGGCCGAGGGAGCACCCAGCTGCTCAGCAGAGCGGGCCAGCCTGGTGAAGGGAGCCTGGAGGAAGAGCCAAGAGACTGTCATGACACTGCGTTTTCCTCTGCACTAATTGTACGCTTGGGACCAAATTTAGCCTGGTGTAACTCCACTGAAGTCATCAGGGATTAATTTGGCCTCTGGTGGCTCCATTGTTTTAGCTAAATGAGTCAGAAGAAGCAGCCTATTCTTATCTGCGCACAGTGGGGCGGTGACAGTAATGGCCCAGCAAGGCAGACCCCAAAAGCAGCGTGACTGGGACCCGGAATTGGGGCTACCACGAGCCGAACGGGGCTGCAAGAGGAAATGTTTTGACATTTGGGTTATAGATGGAGGCAGGCTCGGCGTGGGCGCGCTAGTGGTGCTCACCGCTGCTGCAGGCGGAGGGGAAGGGGGCTGTTAGGTTCCCTGAATATTTGGCGGTGCTGTTTGGAGTTCCTCAATTCTTTGGCCACCGGAGAGGGAAGCTGTGGCTCTGGAAGGGGCACGTGGTGTCAAAGGGGACTTCACGCTGCTTCCCAGCCCGGTGAGAAAGGGAGCCTGGGCTGGAAATGTCCAAAAAGCACCAGCTGCATCCCTGGGATGCTTGGGTATCTGTCAACGGCTGAGTGTGGGGGAAGGAGGGATGGGATGGGATGGAGCATGGGCTTGCACAGGGCTGGAGGAGATGTCTTGGGCAAAAGTTTGGCTGCTGGCCCAAAGTAGCATGCTGGTTTGACATGTTGTGAATTCCCTCAAGCTTCTGGGAAATTCAGGATGAGTTGGAAGTTGTGATTTTTCCAGCCCAGGTTGGGTGCGAGCTGTTTCCAAGCAGAAAGGTGTTTGCTGGATGGGCTGCAGGAGCAGTGTGCCTCAACCAGCCAGCATCCAGCCTTGTGGCAAGCGGTTTTGGAGGGGAAATGGAGCAGGCAATGGAGATGAAACTGTTGTCCCCCTTCCCATGCCTGCTGCTGCACCCAGTCTCCCTTTTTCATGCTGTACCCACTGGGTAGATAAGCACAAGACTTCTGCCTCCAAGACTGTCAACCCGGCACCTTTCGCCATGGCTAAACACACTTTAAAGCAAGAACAAAGGCAGATCTTCTGAGGATGGAGATAACAATAGGTAGGAAGGGAGGGGAGAAGCAGACCTGGAGCCTCTCTGCTCCCAGTGTTCTTGCACCTCCACAGCTCGAACAGGCGCATTCCCAGCGTCCAGGGCCGGATAATAAGCAGAGGCACAGCAGCTATTCAGGAGGCTCTGACCCTGGCTAGGTAACTACATAATGAGCCTGTTTGAATTGCTCCCGTCCCTGCCAAAGGGGTGGGATCGAGGGATGCTTTTGTTTGCAATAATGAACCTGTAATTATGCTACATTTCTTGGTTTTAGCCACATTTTTTGTGTGCGCGTTGTTCTCTTTGTATTGACAGATTTATGGCCAGGATACTCCACTGCACCACCAGCCGTACGGCACTGTGTGGAGACTGTCTGACTGTCGTCTCGGAAAGGTGTGGGGAGGAGGGGGGGGGTCTCTGCACTACTTCAGCCCCTGAAGGGTTAAATCAATGCATTAAAATTAATACAAACGGCAGAGGTGCTGCCTTTCCAAAAGTCACTGGTTTCAGCAAGGCAAAAAAAAAAAATATCTTTTGAGCTCCAGGTGAATGAAAAAAAAGTAGGGAACGATTTAACTGCATAAATAAATAAATAACACACACCAGATTTCAGCTTCAAGGCGCTCAATAAAATTACACTTTGAAATGCAAGGATTAAGCAGGGTAGGTGACAAGGTAACTTTGTTAACAGGCTAATCTCTCGCCTTAACAGAGACAGGGGATTTACATGTGACTGCACAAAACTGCTTTATGGTCTCTTTTTCCAGCTGGAGGTGGTAGGAAGGGGGCAGGATGAGATGGGACAGGGTTGGATGTTTTAGAGCCATTTGGAAGATGGGTTTAAACTGCCTTTTTTTTTTTTTTTAGGGTTGTTTGTGGGTTTTTTAAGCAAGTCTGCATGGAAGTGTGTCACCAAAAATCAGCTGTTTCCAAACAGTTCAGGTAGGACATGATGATGATGTCCCAGGGTGATGAATAATTGGGATAATTGGGTAAAAGCATTGGTGATGCTATTTCTCCCTGAATGGTTTTATTTGCTTGCTTATAAAAAGCCAACCAGCAGCATGGGCTATTCAAAATGTTATGTCAGGACTTCTTTGCCCTGAGTCTTTCCCTGAATTTCAGCACTTCTTCACCAAGGGATGTGTGAAATCTAAATCCAGGCTACTTTTTTCAAATGACCCTTCTGTTCTTTGTAGGGGAAAAAAGAAAAGAAAAAAAAAAAAAGGAAACAAAGATCTTTATGTCTTCACATTTCTATCTGTTACTAAAATGTGACAGAGATGGGCAGATGAATCTGAAATGAGACTTGGATCCCCCTGTGAGGGTTTGTACCATACAGTGCCCACTTCAGTGTACCCAGGGTCCAGCCACCCCCTGCCATCCCTGCCTCCTGCAGCAGGCAGAGTGCTCCTCACTCTGCAGTGTAACTCTCTTGAGTGTCAACATGGATCTTCACAGTGAACCAGGGGAGATGCAGGGGAGCAATCAGGAGTTCAAACCTTCTCCAGGCTTCTTTGTTTCTGGATAAAAATGACAATGAGAAAACCATCTCCTCTATAATGTTCATTTGAAATTTGACAGGAAACAGCAGGCTAAATATGTTCTCTGGTTTTAAATAGATCTGGTTAAAGTATTTATCATGTTGTATTTGTTGCAGCATTTCTGGGGTATTTGTGCTGGCCGCAGGCGGAGGGACTGATCCTGCAAGGAAACTCAGTGTCAAGTCTCCAGCCCATGTACAGATTCATGTGCTGGACAATTTCTGGATGAGATTTCAGCTTTCTCAGGTGGGTGAATGTGAACTCGTCTATCAGGGCATGGGAACAGAGGTCCTGATGAGGGAGCCTCTGCCACTAGGTCAGGAGAAAGTTGCTTTTCCCTTTGCTTTGATGCATGGGTAGCAGGAGAGAAGACAGTTTCATGCAGAAGGATTGTGAGCCTCAGTTGAATACGATTGTTTGAACATTTTCAAACCATTAGCCCAAAGAGTATTATTTACTAACACTGAAAAAAACCAAACCAAACCAAACGAAAAAAAACACGTGGTTGAGCATTGCCCTTCAGCCTCCGAACCTCAGGGTTATATCCATTCCTGCGTTTCAAGCTACCTTTGCAGGAAGGTGTGTGTAAAGGGCTAGCAGTACACCTGCCCAAAACAACCGTGGCCAGCTTGCCCGCGGACATGCCAGCATGTCACGGAGCCGACAGGAGTACAGGCAGTAGTCAGAGCTGCAGTGGTGTGGCAGGAGGGGAGATGGGGGGATGGGACAGGGCTGTCACACAGCACGGCAGGTCACCGTTTCCCATGGGGAGCCATCCAACTTTCCAAAGAAAATGCTCAACTTTGTGCTGAGTTGAGTGAACCTGGTAGACGTGCTCGTCCAAGCCCCAGCCATGACTTGGCCAGTGGGGACCTGGAGCAGAGAGACCCCTCTTCCCTCCAGCAGTGATAACCAGAGCACACCCTCTGCACAGCTTGCGGGCAACAATAAAACTTGTCCACTTGCCTCTGCCCAAGGGCTCGATCTTGCACGGGGGCCACGCGGGCTGCCATGTGCCAGGTCCTAGCAGCGCTCATTGGAGGTGGACTGCTGGCTGTGAGCACATCAGGCACTTTCCCAAGCATGGACGGAAGAGAAAGTATGAATTACTCACTTGAAAAATTAGACATAACCCCAACTCTGAAGTTTATCCACTGTTTGGGTGCTAAAACATATTCAAACTGAGCAGCAGACACTTACTCTGTGCAGGAATCTGACCAATTGTTTCCCTTCTCTCTCTTGTCCTTATACCTTAAATCATTTTGACCTTTAATTGGCCCTAATTTGCCCACAGACAGCCCTGGGACCCTTCAACACATTTGCTTGTAATTGGGTCCCTTTGTTATTTTTCCAGAGAGCCACTGCTGGTTGTTTCTTTTTGAAAACATTGTGGCATGTCATTGAGAGCGGAGCCGCTTTTAAATTAGCCCTGCTGGGGGCCAGGAGAGCCCTGTGAAAAGCCCAGCAGAGAGAGACAGGGCTATCTAAACGCAATTATCATATCACTGCGAAAACGTGAAACCAGCCTGAGCTTAAGCAAACATCACACGCCCCTCGGCTGGAGGGTGGTAAATACTTTGCTGGGAGGTGCGGGGTTGAACGCCACAGAAGAGGTTATCCTGCCATCACACGTTTCGCCCAGCAAAGCAGCGAACATCTCTCTGCCTCTTGGTTGCTACAGCTGGGGATGTAACTTGGCGATGTGTTTTCCTTAGTGGTTTTATTTAAATTCACCTTATTTCAGCGTGGTGGTTTGCAAGCTATTGCTCTGGTACAGCTACGAGGCACTGCACTGCGGAGCAGGAATAGGGAAGTCCAGGAGAGGAGCAGCAATAGCAGTGAGCGAGTGTATTAGCAGGCAGCACTTCTGAGTAAGGCCCTGTCTGTGCTACTAATCTGGCTGTGGCCACGGTTTGCCCCTAGCCCCGCTCATAATGTCATCAAGATCTTAACTGTCCAAAGCTAAGTTAGAACAGCAAGGGATAATACCGCAGCTAGATAGCATCTGCGCTGCCTCCTGTGCTAATGGACAGTTGTTCTGTAACCGAGTCTCCCGGCTCAGTTAGCCCTGCAGCGTGGAGACCTCGCTTTAATATTCGCTCCGTGCAGACCTTAAAATCAAGTTAAGTTACAACACTGTCAAGCCTCTGACCATGGGCTGGTGTGGCGGTGGTTGTCTTGTCACCAGCTGAGACTGAAGCTGGTGCCCAAGCAACTGGGAGCTGCAGCATGTCCCATAAAGTCATTTTAGTACCAGATTCCAAATAACTTTACCTTCCATGGCTTAAAGCATTCATGCAGGCTGCATCCACAGACTTCCGCTGCCTTGGAATAGATGAGAAAACTACGTCTCACATTGTATGGAAAATCAAGTGAGCTGTGGCTGGCAAGAGCTAAGGCTGGATTTCTGCCCTGCAGATGGGAGTTTTGTATCAGGTCGGTCAGTCCGTGTGTGGCTCCAGCAAGGAAAAGACACTGCTATTTTCACCCAGCTGATGGTAGTGGAGGTTAACAGCGTTCGAGAAGAACTTGCTGCTCTGCAAAGGTAGCAGGTATGATGATGCCTCCTCTCCCTCGAAGTCATGCGCTGAAACAGGCACATGGCAAGACAGTGATTGCAATGTAAAAGGCACATATTTGGAAGGAAGACATAGTCCTGCCCTACCAGCATTGCTGTTAAATCATAGCTGAAGCCAGCAGAGACGAGCCCTTAGAAAGAGACAAACTTCACAAGTCCTCCATTGCCCGTGGGTATTTCCTGATCTGAGGGGCTGGAAGCTGTATTTTCTAATGGTCAAGGCATCTAATTAGAGTTGAAGGTGGATGGAATTAGCTCAGTAAAGTGAGTCTTAATAGTTGGCAGCAAGACTCCTAGTTGTGTAAAGCTCCTACCATAATTTGGCAACATGTAACTGACTTTGAGGTGCTGGGGGAAGAAGTCCATCAAAGTGTCCCTCCTTCCCTCCCCAGGTCAGACCCTGTGCTCCCAGAGCCATGCAAAAGGACAGCAGTCCTCTGCCCAAACCTCCGCAGGCTGGGGCAACTCACTCAAAACACCAAGCTCTGAAGACTGCTGACACGGAGAGGCTCCCGGGTGTGACCGGCGTGCAGGTTTCAGCCAGGGGATGACCTGTAGTCCTGCAACTGCAACCAAGGAAAGTCCTTTTCTAAAGGTAACATGGAGCCAACAATAGCCTGGGGGTGAGGTTTGGGATCCACATGATGCACCCAGGCATGGCTGGGTCCTCCTTTGAAGGACAGGCTGGGCACAGGGAGCACGACCCCGCAAAAGCAGGGATGAACACTCTGGAGTCTGCAAAACTGAAGGTGGGAAGCATTTTTTTTAGTCGTCTTCAGAATCTGCATCTCTCTTTTGACTTAACTGTACATTTTTCTGGGTTTTTCTGATGTTTCTGTCCAACTTGCTTAGGACTCAAGGCATTTTATTCCTGCTAATGAGGTTCTGGTCAGATGTGGGCTCTTACTGGAGCTCAGCGGTGGATCCCTGCTGTACAACTGTAAGAGAGGACAGCACATACCCTGAAGCGTTTACAGTGTTGGGCCCAGTTCTGGCAGACGCTGGTCCACGTAAGCGTATTTAGACACATGATCCTTCCCCTCCAGCTCAGAGTGCCCAGGATTCTTGCATATGTAAATGTTTGCAAGGTCAGGGCTCTGTTTGTATTGCCTGTTTACTAATTTAAGTTTTTATTTAAGCTTCTGATGTTCAGTTCATTTTTTCAATCCATCCATAATTTTAAGGAAAGGGGTTTTTGTTTTGCTTTTTAAGCAGATGTCTGAAATGTTCCTTGTGAGTTCAGCATGTTGCTACAGTAGATACAAAGTCTAGGTCCAGTGGTTTGAGTTGGGGTCTCTAGTTTTGAGCAATGATGGAGCGCGAGAACTGTATTGTACAAAGCCTTGTTGACCCGTCACTAATCCTGAAGCTCTTTTGTCACAGTTGCTGCTAGCACCATTATATAGGTCTGTGCTTGGTGCTGAATCAGAAAGCTGGTCATCTGTCCTGCCTTTGAGCAAGGCAAGCACAACAGGCCATGCCTGCATATGCCAGCTCCTGTTACAAGCCCAAAGCCTTTCCAGGGCCTTGGACAAAGCCAAAGCATCATCCTGGCACAGGAAGGAGAGGTTCATATCATGGAAGCCCTTTGACAGCACCACCTTGGTCAGATCCAGAGAAAAAAAACCTTGTTGGTAGAGGACAGCAGCATGGGAGTTTGCTCCTGCCATGCTCCAATTGCAGTGCATGGCGCAACAGAGGGTACTGGTCTTTCAGGGCTGTCAGTCCAGCACTAGAAAATTCCCCTTTCAATAACTTTCTCTTCTATTAAATCAAAAAAAGCCTGAATGGTCAAGCAGGAAGAAGTCATTTTTTCAAAATACTCGGTGATGAATTTGGGAAAATTGGAGTGAGGCCAAGGAGCTACAGCAGAGAGTGAAAGTTGGGTGACCTTCCTGGGAGTGACCAGGGAAGCTTTCAAAGCCATCGCCCCCCCATTTCCCACCGCTGCCACAGGAGAGCGAAAACCTTGGCGGACAGAGGAACTGCTGCCACCGCTGCTGCCTCCTTTTCTTGCTGGCAGATAAAGAGGACAGACTCTCCTTTTTCAGCCCATTCTGCTTACACAATGGGAGAGGGGGATCAGCGCCAAAATTACAAGTGTGAGCCCTTAATGTATCAGGTTGAACAATGGGCTTTGGAGGCGTCTGCCTTGTCGCAAGGAGCAGTACAGCGAGTTCTGACTACCCAGTGCCATGGAAAAAAACCTCATTGTCCTGGCAAAATGCTCCCCAGAATGAAAACACCCTCCTCCTCCTTTCTTCAGCTTCCTAATGGGAAGCAAAATAACAAACCAGGCCCACAATTAAACAAACATGCCACTAACTGAGCACAGCTCAAGTGTAACAGATGTTGTTGCAGTTGGACCAGGCTGGAGGCCGGGAGCGAGCCGCGCTGGCTGGCTGCAGCTCCCAGGATGCTGTTGCTGCAAGGGTTTCTTTGCTGCATCACAGCCTTCTCCATCCACCAATCTTTCCTCCTTTTTTCTCCAGTGTGCCTTTTCCTTGCTCTCCTCCTCCTCTCGGCACATCCCTTCTGCTTGTCCCACCTGACCACCCCACTTCATCCCAGCGTCTCGTTCATCACTTCATCATTTTCATTTTTCTAGCACTCAAAACCACAGGTTTTATTTCAGAAAAGCTCAATAGAAAGGGCAAAGCCACTTCAATGAACTTTTTAGACCATTTTAGTATAGGAGAATAAAACAATTATTTTTCTCCATTTCTTTTTTCTTGCTCAGATCCAGTGCAGGGACCAGCCCTGTCCCCTCACCAGTCTCCACAAGAATGCTCAGTGTCACCTCCCAGTTCCTGCAGCCCCCCTGAGTTTGATGGTTGCAGTGCAGGTGGCTGTGGGGCTGCAGCTGGGCACATGTGAGATTCCCACCCCAAAAGTGCTGCCCTCCCTGTTGTTACTCCTGAAAATCTCTGGCATCTCTGCAACACAAGAAATTTGGTGTTGGAAAGGTGACAGAGATGGCTAAAGAAGGGCAAGCAAAAGGGAAGCTGTGTCCTTTCCATATTTGAATGAATCCATCTTCTTTGAGGCTTCACAACTCTGGTGCAGTCCGTGATGGGGGTCTTATTACCTCTGAGGTTTAAAGTCCCTAAGTCCCCATCTGGCACCGACTGATGCTTCTGACAGCCCATGCATCCCTCAGCTTTACTGGGATCTGTTCCTTCCAACTCCATGTCAAAGGGACCAAAATAATTTGGCACATCCCAGAGCTGGAGGCTGGTTGGCCTTGCTCACTGCCCTGCAAAGCTGTGCCAGGGTCGTATGCTGCTGGAGGAACCAGAGGGACCCCAGGGTTTGGTGAGAGCCCAGCGGCCCTCTCGGGTTGGGGACAGTCTTCTCAGGCCTTTGGGTCACTCCCTATAGCAAAACCTCCCTCCCTCGTCTGGGACCCATGGTCACCAATACCTTGGTGAGGTGTTCTGCAGAGCAATACAGGGCTGTAACATGGGGCATCTGTGCCCACACACATTCTTGGCTTGTCCTTTGTTCTACTTGCTCTTGGAAGTATAAGGTCCTGTGCAGTGGAGTTTTGCCTTGCCCCAAGCTGCCATAGCACAGTGACTTCTGCAACTATTAACAGAAGCTTCAAGATGTAAGAAAAGTTACTTCTCTTTCTCCTTCAAGCAGGGGAGCTGGAAGAAGTGGGAAGATCCCTGAAATCTTCCCTGAGCTCCCTCAGACCAGGGACTGGACCAGCCCAAAGGCCCTCAGAGCCACAGCTCACCAGCACAGTTTGGGACCGGAGCATCCCGCACCTGCCATGCCCATCAATGCTGTGGGGTAAAGCAGGTAAGCAGCTCAGAGTGAAGCCTTGCTTGGTTTGTTAGGTGAGGCAGGCTGGATACCCTGGGGCACTGGCAATATTAAGCCAACACCACCTCTCAACGCCCTGCTTTGGTAAGGACCTAGCCAAATGCATGGCCACTATGGACCAAGTCTGCTAATTCACAACTCCAGTGGTCAGAGCAAGAGCAGGACAGCCACAGATAGCTCTAGCCAGAACTGCCTCTTGTGTGCTCCCAGATCTCTAGCGCAGCGCTGAGTGATATTTCCATTCATGCGACAAACACTTGTGAACAAACAACAGGGAGTCCTTAGCAAAAAGCAACCCTGCTGTCAAAACCCCCTTCCAATCCAAAACAAAAACCAAGTCCAGGTGAGTGTCCAGGTATTCCAGACTGGGGTGATGCTGAAGCTAAATCACAACAAGCCAACCAACCACGTATCAGTTTACTTATGACCTAAGATTTGGGGTTTTGTACTTTTGAACTACTTACACTGAGGCAAAGCACCTCAGATGGAAAATTTGATTGGGGTATTGGTTTTTACTTTCTTTTTCACAGTTGATACACACAATGTGTGCCCATATGTGACTGCACGTTTGATAAATACAACAGCAGTTTTACAAGGTTGGCTCCATTAGAACAATTGGTGACATGAGCTAAAGTGACTAGGAATTACCATCCAGAAGTGTGTGCAAAATTATCAGACTTCAAGAAACTCAGGAGAAATCCTGTCCTATAAAACACTAGTGCTTTGTTCAAAAAATGCATCTCTTTTCTTACTGCCCTTCATTCTTCACCCCACCCCCTTCTTTCTCTCATTTGAAACTCAAATTTACCTCTGTTCAATTCCCGCTCTGTTGCCCACAGCATCTTTTATTTTCACAGCAGCTTGGCAATGCAAATTTTGAGACTAGGGCCTAGAGACACACACCTTGTTATAGTAGTGTATCTGGGCTGCGGCTACACAGCAGCCTCCACCCTCTTGCTGGCTCTGGGGCTCACTGGATCCTGCTCTGAGCTTGCTCAGGCTGCTGAGCAGCAAAAAACCAGTCATTTTTGGTTGGGTTAGTTTTATGCCAACTCAACCTGTTGAGGCAATTCTTTACAAGGTGAAGTGAGAAAGGGAGTGGAAAAGAGGGAGACCGTGTAGGACAGCAGTGCTCAGCAGAGAGGTTGGCTAGTGATGCTGCAGAGCTGCTGCCTCCAGCCCCATTTTTCTAATGCAGGTACATCGTATATCTTGTATGGATGTTTGTCCTGGTTCTTGCTCAAGGCATTGACCTGAACATACTGTTTAACAGCACTTTTTCAGTTAGTCCCATCCCAGTGAAAACCTACGTGGCTTCTGTATTTTAAAGGTCTTATGTAAGCAGGACTATTTTGTTAGAGCTAGGGAAGTGATGACACAAATAGTTGACAACACAAATAGTTGACAACACAAATAGTTATGCTGACAGATCAGGAGAGGTGGCAACCTCTGGATGGGAGCCATGAAAAGCAGCTGTGCACAGACACCTCTGCAGCGAGCTCAGCTGCAGCTGAAACAGGATGCACAACCTAGGGCTTCAGTCACCGTTCCATCAGGTCAAAGGAAGGGGCAGGGTGAATCAGTCCAGAGCAAATGAAAACTATTCTGAATGCCTGCTCATAAAACCGAAGATTTGAGATTTGAAAAGATTTGACCAATCTTCCACCATTCTGTTATTTCTGTTGTAGATCTAGTGACTGGTTTAATTCCCATCCCAGACAAAAGCAGAAATGCTGGGATACCACAAGTAGTTGTTGGTCTCTGTAGCTCTTCAGACCGGGTAGAAGCAGAAGTAGTGGCGATTTCTCATGAATTATCCACACAGTTTCTAAAAGTGTGTCTGTACAGTCCTGAGTGCCTCAGCTGCTTCTGCAGCAGATACTCTAAGGCACCAGCAATAGCAGCATTTCTGACTGTGATTCACTCTGATTTGGCTGCAACATCTCAGATGCCTCAGATGCCATGAGCTCTTGAGTGGTATAACCTCCATGCATTGCTTCAGGTCCAACTGGGCTTTTATTGGAATGAGAAGGTAAAGCGAAGGGGAAACACCCTATGCGACACAGGGCAAGGAATGAAGGCAGGACTGAGTGAGACTAAAAGATGCTGCATGATGGCAATTCCCAACCATTGAAACAGCCCTCAGGAGAGCAGCTACAAACTGGAATAGTTTGTAACAGCCCGGAGGGACCAGGGCTAGAGCAGGGGCGACACAGCCAGCT
This sequence comes from Cariama cristata, assembly GCF_000690535.1. NCBI lineage: Eukaryota > Metazoa > Chordata > Aves > Cariamiformes > Cariamidae > Cariama > Cariama cristata. Next base: position 84,975 of record NW_009601124.1, read on the forward strand.
TTGTCCCCCTCACAGGACTGAAGCTCAGCATGACTTGGAAAGCAAAGCATGTTTTTTCTCTCTGGGAAATGGGGATCTAAGGATGCCAGCTGATTAGGGCTCTTCTGACAGAAAGTGCAAAGTAGGAGCATCGCATAACCCTGTGATCTGCTCACCCTTAATCACAGAATCATAGAATCATTATGGTTGGAAGCGACCTCAAAGATCATCAAGTCCAACCGTAAATCCAGTGATTGCTTTCTCTTTTAGATATTTCTGTCCCTCCTGGATGGAGCCCTCACTTTTGCAGAGCACTGGCAATGTGATACCATGCTCATGCAGGCCTGGAGGAGTCTTGCTCATTCCAGTGCCACCATCAGGAGGAAAACGTGCACTTTTGCTGCAGCCAGATCAGCCCTGGAGCAGCCCTTAACCCTTAGGCCAGTGGTGACAGGATGCCTGACATCCACGTATGCCTACAAGCATGCAACGAGATGTCTCTGATGCAAAGCCCCTTTGGCCTTGCGCTACTATGTGAGGCAACCTCCATGCTCTTTGCATTTCAATCACATGCATCTACATCCAATCACCTCAGAATCTTATCGTAACTCCATAAAGTTCCCTCTGCTCCGTAATTACAGGGGCCAAATTAAGAAGGTCCTTAAACTGTTTGTGAGTCAGGTGATCAGGATGTGCCCTAAGGTATCAAAACTTCCAGCCATAAAGGGGACATCATCGTTAGCTAACCCTCTTCAGGGGCTGGTATGTGGCAAGCACTGGAATGCACCACTTTTTTTCGTCTTGCTTGATATAATTACTTTCAGTGTTATTTAAAGCTCTGACTAATCACATGGCAATGGCCAGGTTTATAATGCAACAGTGTGTAGCCTGGAGCAAATTCTGACATAATTACACTGTATAAATTCCCCCATTAGAAATGACACTCCATTGGCATTGCGTACAAAGCAGCCATGGTCCAGTCAACTGGCTCTGTGAAAATCTGTCTGACAATTGTTTACCCTGTTAGTATCTTATTGACACTTCCTACAATGATGAAACTGTTACACGACAATGAATGGAAGCCAAAGGCTGAATGAGTCTCTCCTTTCCTCTCCCTCACTTCAAGTGCAATCGTTTGCTTGCCTGGTTTTCTCTGGATGAGGGCTTGCTCAGTTCTGATCACTCTGAAATAGAAAAAGTATATGGTCATGGTACAAATCACAAAAGCCCATAGAAATCCCAGTTGGGGTTGCATCATTTGCCACAAGGAGCGATTACTCCCCTAGGCCCTGTCCCTTCACTGCAGTGTGATTATGGGCCATTTTAGGATTCATTCCGACCTGGCATTGCCTTGTGCCATGGCAAGGTAGCGGGAGCCAAGCTGCTTTCCCACTGGTTTTGGCATGTGCCAACAGAGCGGCAGGGCATCATGATGGGCTAATTTGTCAGACCCTGGCATGTGGTACTGCAAAATGATTGCATGACATATTTGTTTCCCACCACAGTGTCAGGGCCGTGGCACATTTGAATGGTCTGATGAGAGGGAGGCTACCCTCTTGGTTGGGAGGAAGATGAAACTCTCAGGGCTGTGGCCAATGCTATTTGGGCAAAGGAAGTGAAACCCATTTCCAGTTTCAGAGCACTGATTCAGTGTAGGACAAAGAAGGATTTTGTCCTTTTTGGTCATTATCTTGTATAAGGATAGGAAAAAAAAACAACTGGGACATACTCAGTCATCTGGAGAAATTCAATGAATGCAATGAATATTGGTTATGAAAACAAAAACTTGTAGAGTGCTTCAAAGGCAGTTTCATCACCTCCCTGAAGAAGGTTCAGGAGGAACCCACTGAAAGCATCTTAAACGATGGACTTGCTAGCAACAGAATAGCAGCAAATGGTGATATGGTTCAGAGGACGGGATAGAGGAGTATGATTCCAGTCTCCCTCTAACCTAGGAGACCTGAGATAATTGGAAGTATGGGGAATGAGATCTGGAGCCTTTCCAGATCTTCAGTTTCAGGCTGGCTCAGGAGACCAGGACGCCTCCAACACAGGCACACTTAAGAGAGAAATAGAGGGGGGGGGTTGACTTACAGCTGAAAAATAGGGAGAAGTGGAATACCTGCATCCCTGCCTGTAGAAGATTGTTCCTTGCAGTATGTTGTATATACCAGTCAATCCACAAAATCCAAAAAACCTGAGTTTCTTCATTTCCCCATGGAATAGACTATTCTTTAAAGGAAGTATTGTCATGTCCATTTGGAAATCTTTGGGGTTCAGTGCAATACAAATAACATTGGTAGCATTTGTCAGTTTTCACCAGGTAAGAGCTGAACCCATTAACCCCCACTAAACCTGGAGCAATAACCCATGTCTTTTGTTTGTTTGTTTGTTTTCAGCGTCATCGGGAAAGCTGTGACCTGGATGCACCACACAGTCTCCTTCCTAAGCAGTAAGTAATGCCCCTAAGACAGATTTTTCTTGATGGTATTCAGAGGCTGGAGCAAAGTACTGAGATGCTGTTGCATGTATAGGAACAGTGGTGTGGTCCCCTGCTTGTGTTCCCAGATCCCAGTGTCCCCACGTTGAACTGGATCCCTATGGGGGGAACATAGTGTTTTTTCCGCAGTCCGACTAGTGGTACGGTGGGACCCGAGCAGTCCCCCCATCTCCAGAGTGCACGTCCTTGCCTTGGCGAGGAGCAGCATGGAAGAAATTAGCACTGCTGTTCCCTATGGCAAACCAAACTGTGGCTAAAGGAGTATTTAGATACCCTGGGCTGCCAATTCAGAACTTTTCTAAAACCAGCAGTAAAATTTGCCTCAGATTCCTTTTTAGGAAAAGAAGGCTGTAGTATAAAGTCTCATTTTCTAGGCATTAAAAGTTTACAACCCGCACCATTAAAAGCAGCATTCTGTGTCTAACTTAATGTTTGGTCTTCAGGAACAGCTAGGAGGAAAAGAGAAGGTTCCCTGTTTGTTCTACAAAACAGGAAAGTGGTTGCTTTCTATACTGTAAATATGCATTAGAAAGCTCTTATAGGCTCGTGCTGGGGATTTGATGTTTTTAACTGACTACATTCCTTACATTTTTGTATAACTGCCAAGAAAGCTAAATAAAATGGCTTTTTTAGTGTTTTCTCTAAGAATAGCCTTGCTTCTTTGTAAATATAGCAAAGGAATTGTTGATAATAATTCTTTGGGAGAATAACTGGTGTTATTGATGTTAAAAGTAGAAAGATTGCTGTTTCTCTGTCTCAGAAATACAGCTAACCAAGTGGGCTGGGATTTCAGAAAGCCTGAGCATTCCTTAGCCAGTTATTGAGATTAGACTGGTTTCATTCCTGTGCCAGAAGGTGTAGAATCAGACATGACTGGCATTGAAGCTCAAGTTAAAAAAAAAAAATAACAAAAAAATTTGCATTTTCTTTCATAATGCAAAACTGAACTTTTTATCTCCTTGTTTGCATTTCTCAGTTTGCAGATGGTTCTGCCTTCTGCCAACCTACCCTGAAAAACTGGGGTTTAATTTACTCAGTCTGACCGAAATATGCACAATTAACACTTGGGCACCCCTAAACCTCTGCAGTGTTAGGTGAAGTCCCATCCTCCTGAGACACCAGCAGGCAAAGGCTGTCATTCTCATCTAGAAGTTGACAAGTTGAGCCAAATTTTAGACTACAGACCCCTGGCTATTGCGGGTTTGATGCCCGTCATATGCCAAGACCTTAGATGTGTTTTGTAATGCCATATGATCAACTAGTGGTAAAACCAGGACTGCAGCATGAGAATTTGAACCAACCTGTGCCGTGCTCTGACACCTAAACATTGCTACCATCCAGGATTACCAGAGGGTAGAAGGCTCATAACCCACTTGTGTGTCACTTCCAGGAAACAAAAAGGCTAAAATTATTTTTTTAGTGTTGATTGAAAGCATCTGCCTTCCGTACAGTTGAGACAACCTCTCACAAAGGTTCACTGTCATTAACCAGACCTGCACTTCAGTTAAATATGCAGAGATTTGGTGCATGTTCAACCGGGCCTCATCAGGGCTGGCAGCCCTTGTTAAGATTATTTTTCAAACAGAGATTCGGTGGGACCAGGCTGTAGCACACACTGCCCAGATGCTGCCTTCTGTTTGTTCTGACTCGGCCTCCTCCTAGCTTCCCTAGTCGCTCCCTACCTCTGCCGGAAAAGGTTGTAAACAGTTGTTCCTAATTCATCTTTACCAGTGCCACTCAGCAGTTTATAGACCTCTATTATATTCTCTCACTTGTTTATTTCCCAGACTGAAACACCCCAATCTTTAGTTATTCCTCATAGAGATATAGTAGGTAAAAATAGGATAATTTTGGGAAAAGAGGTAACCAGTCAGTCCTGTCATGACTTTTTTTCCTCTATTGTCAATTTGGTTACATGGTCTCCTTGTCAGTGAGATTTACTCTGTGCTAGATGGCATTCGAGGCCAAGCATCTTGGCATCTTTTGAGCCAAAGGAGTCAGTTTGCATTTCACCTTTACAAGCCTGTGCTTGTGCCACAGCTTTGATGATATTCTCTACCCAAAGCTACAATATCTAGAATGACACCAAAATTCATGGAGCCTGTAAGGGAAAGGCATCTCATCATCTCTACGAGTGACTTGTGAATGTGAGGTGAAGGAAGCTGGAAGGCAGGGTTCCCACCCTCTAAGGATTTTCAAGATTTAAAAAATTAAAACAGCCCCCAGTGGTCCCCTTAGCTATCAATTTTTTAAAAAAATTAAAAAATCCCCAGAACCAACAACATCCAAAACCAGTTTGTTTTTATCAAGATTGAAAGATGCCACACAGGCTGACTACAGCATTAATGAGCTTGTCTGTGGTTTAGGAAATTCAGATTCAGATCCTTCACCTGTTATCTCCAGTACGCATCTGCGCTGTTGGCTGCTCTGAATGTATTCCTAGGTCTCATGTTGTCACTGCTAGTTCCAAATTTGGGTTGAATCTCAAGCAGGTAGGACCTTGTTCAGGTCCAAATAGCAGCCAACTTACTGGGCTCACAGAACTTCACTCCTGAATGAGGACAAAATTATGAAAATTGCTTGTCCTATGAGATTTCTGTCATTCAAAGCCAAATCCACATGCCAAACTTGATTTGTCTGTTCCTTTTACTGCTCTTTGGAAAAGTCTGAGTGCTGTGATAAGGACTGTGCGGAGTACAATGAGAGAAGAATAGGTTAAACACTGCAGATGTGATCATTGGGGTTAGGGAGAGAACCCAATGGCAGAAGTAGTCTGGGATCCAAACCACTTTGTGACTTCTGCATAACTGGAGAATTGAGCTGTAATGGGATGCAGAGCATCTGCATGTTTGTCTGCCCATAGAGGCACAGTTTCTTTTAAGTTGCCTGGACCATAGGCCCCAAAAGATCTTGTACTAACTATGGGATAAAATAACTGTTGCTTCCCTGAATCCCTCCATGCACCTAAATAAGAGGGATGTGAGTGAGAGCCGAGTTCCCAGAGTGAGTGCTGGGAGCACAGTGTGAGAGCGTGCGATGCAGTGCAGAAACACAGCTTAAGGTCGGACTCAGCTCTAAAGCTTCCCCAGAATCCCAAATCCTCTTTTTATATGAGTTTCACTCAAACACAAACAATTAAAGAATTTCATCTTCTCCTACTATGGTGGGAAAGCCCAGACGCTTCTCTGGTCTCTAAACTTTATTAAATATCTCCAGAGCGTTCCCTAGGTGAGGGTCCTGCTTGGCTTCAGACAACCCATATCTTTCGTGTTTGGTGCGAATAAATTGGTCACTGATGCCAGTTGGCAGTGGCGAAGAGAAATAACACAGCCTGTTGCAAAAAAGGGAGAACAAAAGGGCAGCTATGAGCCCTATGTCTGCTCATATGACTGGAGCCATTTGACAAGGACTCCCATCAATGGCAGCTTTTCAGAGGCCTCAGTGTAGGCTCTTGCACATCTCCCCTGTCTGCCCCCTTTTATGTTTCCCCTCCTAAGGACAATACCCATGCCAGCTTTCGAGCTTAAGCACCATATGTTCTGACACCTGCTTGGAGCACAGGGAGATGCTTTTTGTAGTTTTAATTTTGGAATTTGCCCCATTAATAGCAACAGTCTGGTGGAATGGGGAGAAACTTTTCCCCTGGGCCAGATTGCTCTGGACGCCAGCAGTTCTCTCATCACCGGGGGGTTTGTCAAAGCGTGAAGTATGCTAACATCCTGCCAGCTCACCTTTTGCAAGTTCAGTCCAAAGCATTAGTCCCACCAGTGCAAATAAGGTGTCTGCCACATGTCTGCTGGTTTCTTCCTGGTGCACTGAGGCAAAGCAGCCCTTCCTTGTCAGTCATTGACCAAAACTGTTGATTCCGGAACAACTGACTGTGCTGGTTGTAAAGGATGCCAAAACCTCTTGAAAGCTGGGAGGCAAAGGTGTTTTCTTTTTAAATGAATTAAGCTGTAGAAGGAATTTCCCTGAGAGCTTGTTTGATATCTGGAGTAGAAATTGCTTTCCTTCTCGATCTCCACCTACTCAACACTCAGAGTCACATCCAGACAGCCTTTAGACACATTTCTTCTCTCCTCTCCAGACTCTCTGCATTGGAGTTCCTCTGCATTTATTTCTAGACAGCTGACAAACGTTCCAGGTGAGTCCAACTTGAATTTGCTTGCTGGGTTAGTGCGACGGACTTAGTTCAGCCTAGGGAGAATATAGCAGTTGTAGAGCACATTTTTTGTTGTATTAGACATTTTTGGCAGGGCTGAGCTGGAGGAACTTTGGTCCAGTTTGGTTAAACTGTCTGTTAGAATCACAGCCAGTTCCTGAACTGCTTGTTAAAGCTCAGGTCTGGTACATCCCACTTTATGTACCTGCTCTCTCTTTTCCTGGGAGCCAGCCCTGCCCAGTTTAGCAGGTAGTTCCCCCCCTTCCCCTCCCCAACAGTAGGCAAAGAGGGGATTTCTGGCCAGCTCTAGGTCCCAGGGTCACCCAGACACATCCTGACCCCACCTGCCTCCTTTCAGAAGCATAGCTGTGTGAAAGGAAAGCACATCCCAAGATCTGCGTATGCCCAAAGCAGCACGGACCTGTCATATTGGTAAATGCTGTCATGTGTTGTGTGATTGAGGCAGGACCTTGCAACGCAAAAGGCACTTTGCAGACATGTAGGAAAGCAACCCCATGACAGGAGTGGCTTTTAAAAAACTAATCTTATTGAGAGGAGTGGTAAACCCAGCTCTACCTGTACCTAAAGACACAGATAACACCTGGCGGCACTCACAAAGCACTGGAGCTGTGAGCCTAGTGCCCCTTGGATCCCATAGGAAATGGGACCTCTACCAGCCTCTGTAAATAACTATACCCCTGTGTCTTTACACACTTAAATATCTTTGCAAACATGGCTCCTTGCCTGTTTCCCATACTTGGCTGCTGCTTCTTTACTTTTGTACAGCAGCAGGAGCGAGGCCCTCAGTTGTAATTTGGGGTTGTGTTGTGCTAAGTGCTGTACAGGCACAGAACAAAAGACCTCTGACCGCTTCCCAGCATCTAGCTCTTCTTGTTTTAAAAACAGCCCTCCCTGGTTCTCTTTTTTTGTGTGTGTATGTCTTTTATTCATTGTTTTCTTGCTTCCTTTATATTCCTGGTGCCTCCAAGCTACGATACCTTTGCTGAGCTCCTGAGTGAGCCAGGCCAAGCCGGCCACATGGAAAGCACTTTTTACCTGTGTCCCGCTTATCTGCAAGTGGAAAGCTTGGCTGGAGTGAAGCCACAAGTGTTGAAATGAAGACTGTTAAGGGTAATGCTGCACAACAAACTTAGTGCTTCAAGGTTCCCACTGGGATTAGGGAACATAAGCACTGCTGGAAAAAAAAAGCAAAAGTTTAGACCTTGAAGAACTGAGCAGATGCAAACATGTGACACAAAACTGAAAGGCTGTGCTCCAAGAGAGGCAAATGTACCCCAGCTGTGTCTGGAGCCGGTGGGTCGTGCTTTTCCTGGGCCCAGGCTGTTTATTTGACAGCAACTACCAAGATGGGATTTCCTCCAGGTTTACATCAAGGAGCTTCATTTCTTGCATCTTGACACTTAACTAGGTAAAAGTTATTGTATTAATAATCAACCAGCCTTGGGTTCCAGCTCTGAGTCACAGTTTGCATCCATCCCCAAGTTACATAAATCTAAGCCACCACATTTTAAAGACAAAGTTCTTGAGCTGATGTTTCTTGTAAAATGCCAGTGGGAGAAGTGTGTTTTCTGGGTGCTTTGATGCATTTCAGGTTCATTTTGAGGCTCTGCAATTCATGGCAGCTGGTTCTCTGATTATTTTATATTAAGGACCAACTTCCAGTAACATCAGTGGGAGCAGGATTTTAGCTCTAAAGCTATTATTAACTAATGCAGCACAACAATGCCTGGCTTTCGTTCTGTTTTGTTTTCTCCCAGGGTTGGAACGTGTGTGTATCCCATTAACTCTGTCCTCGCTGCTCTCAAGATGTTCCGCACAAATGATTTTATTTTTTTTGTAAGAAAATATATTTTACTAGGCAGTTTTATGAGAGCTGACAAAATGCCTCGTAAATAACCCAGCAGGAAATATGGGGTAAATAAAATTTTTACAACTTTATCATAAACCTGAGAAGTCTTTGGTTCCTTTTCGAATGGAATGAGCAAGGTATTTCATTAAAGGAAAATACATGCTCTCTAAAGCCCAACAATTATAGACACAATGCCTTTTTAACCTGCAATTCAGTCAAACAGGTTTGGTGGCAGTGGAAAATGTTAAAGGCCCTGTTTTGACACTTTGGGTCATGCTCCCCACAGATCAGTTTGTGCTGTAGGCTCCCTACACAGCAGAGCTGGAGAACTGGTGTGTCCCTGATTTGCCCTCAGAGTATCCAGGACCTCTAAGGAAACACATATCTCGGGGAACATGCTTAGGACAGGCTGAGGCTTTCTGTTGCCTTTCTACATCTCCTAGCACAGGGGCCTGTGGCTGGGCCCCTAAGTGCAAAGGGAGTACAAACAAATATGGTCCTCAGGTCTTCAGCACAAGCCTGAAACGCGATGATTTGGTCAAAGACCAAGAGTCTGAAATAGAAACACTTGGAACAAACCTCAGTCCTTGAACTTTGCGTGAAGGGGGAATTCAGCTCTCAGCAGGAGGATCTTTGACGTGTCATATTTTGGTACTGTGGGAAGCCGGGAGGGGGTGTCACTTTTAAGTCATTTGCACTTGTAAAAATTCATATTGACATCCATGACTATTTTCTACTTAGAGTGAAACAGAAACTTGGCAAAATGCAACCTGTTCCTGGGTGCCTAAGAGGTATGGAAACTACCTCCCAAAGGAAGTGATAAAGTGCCATTGTATGCCTACTTGGTATGATGAAATACCAGAGGAAATGATCTGGAGTGAAGGTCTTTGCTATTTCTCACACCTCTGGTTCTCTGATCCACCCTATTTGTATCTCTGGGTTGGCTGAAAACTGAGAGAGAACTGTCCTGGTAAGGCTGAGCTTCACAGAAGAATTGGAGATGTTCAGATACGCCTGTTATCTCCCCTGTGTTGAGAGCAGGGCTCTCAGACTCATCAGAGGAAGACCAGAGCGGACTCCACCACCCAGGCCTCACCTTGCTGGCATCACAGGTTGTACTGCACAGCTATGGCCCCCACCCCTCCTCTAGGGTGTTATTGCATCAAACCCACCACCCAGGGTGGTATGGGCCCCACCTTCCCTTAGAGGCACTCTTGCATTCCCCTGCCTTCCCTCCTGGTCCCTCCCTGCTAGATAGCTCTTCCCCACCCGCCCACCAGATCACCTAGGTCCTCAGGACATCTATGGCAACTTCCTACAGGAATGTCACGTCAGGGAAGCACTTAAAGCCTTTGTAGCTCTAATGCCATGTAAACAAGGAGGTAAGCCCACCCCAGGCCACAGCTCCAAAGCCCTTTTGATGTCGATTTCTTTTATGGCCACCAGCCACACTTTGGGAATGGGACACCTATAGGAGACCTGGTCCCTGCACCAACAGGTTTGCAGTCCTGCAGCCTGATCCTACATAATGCTGAGTACTCAGCCCTAGCTGACTTTCAAGCCAAGTCAGGGTGTCCCTGGGAGCTTTGCCTGTATAAGGGCTCCAGTCTCTGGCATGTTGTCTGGAAAGTGCTGTGTAAATTGGAGAGACAATTATGATAGCCCTTTCCCGAAAGGAAATTCCATGCTGGCACCAAACAGCACGTTAGTATGGCAGAGCACAGCCCTGATGGAGCAGGCTGGGCTGTGTTCTGGGCTCTGCCCTCCCCTGGCAGTGGCTGACAGCATGTCGAGGGAAATTGGCTTTTCGGTGGGACGGGCTGCTTTAGTGAAAGCCCATATGTTACCGAGTTATCTGTTCTGAATCCCCCTTATTATCCCCACGCCTCTGTCACCACGCCCCTGCCTCTATCCTCCCCTCAGGCCCCCACCCCAACGCAGAGGTTAAATAAAATATCATTTCCTTCTGATTTAGCCTTTGTCTTTGGCAATCAAAATGCCCTTCAGACCGCTGTGGATTCAACCTTCCAGGTCAGGGTAGGACATGGGAAACCCCTTCCGAGGCATTTCACTGTAGATAATGTCGTGGCTGATTCATGAGATCATTCAAAGAGCTGCCTTCCACTGTGGCTGGTGCTTTCGGTGCTGATGCTTCTTGGCTTGGGCTTTACCTCCTTTTCCCTCCTCGCAACACCACCTTTCCTTCTGGCTGGATATTACAAACCGTCTCCTGGGCAGCTGGGAGACACAGAAAGGGTGCTCAGAAGGAAAAGAAAAATAAAGGGCAGGTTAGGTCTACTGCAGCAAGCCTCTGTGCAGGGGAGGAACAGGCTAGGTGAGTCAGGAGAGCCAGCAAACTCTGTCCCTGCTCCAGGAGGGGCTGAGCCAGGGAAGCAGCAATGCTCTTGCAATCCTGCTGCTCCTGTTTGAGCCCCTGAGTGCCAGAGTGGACAGAGGAAGCATGAGGGCTTCTGTTGTAATACTGCTGGGCAGATATAGCAAGAGATGGGAGAACATATGTATACCTGCCTATAGACAGCAACACTCAGCATCACCTCAAGCAGCACCAGCTTGAGGGTGCAATACAAAACAATGGCATATATTTTTATTATAGCTCCTCTAATCTCCTGCTCAGCATCTTCCTGGAGACTCCCTTTAACGTAACACCCAACAGAGATTATGCTGGTAAAAGAAACAGTGGTGTAAGGGGGAGACCTATAAAGGACAGTATATTACCTGTCTTTTATTATCGAGTGCTGTTATTTTAACCTCTCCTTCCTTGTGCAGTTTTACATACTTGTGTTGACAGTGAAAAGAGGCAGCAGGGAGATAGAGAGCACTGACTTGACCCTGTAATGTGCAACATGGGTAGAAAGGGAGGAAGGTTGACAGTGGTTTTTGTCATTTGTGTGGTCTCCAAGGTAAGTAGGATGAGCATGGAAGGAAAGTCTCCAATGTTGGTGTCCCATGCATTTTGCTGTCTGGATTTGTCCATTTCTGACATGGTCAAGTGTGCAAATATGTGGTTGCGGAGGAGCATGCTGCTATCATGGATGTGCAGCAGGTATACACAGGGATGCACTCTAGGTGAAAGCCTCTGTGAGTGCAGGGCTTTCATCCACCTTCCTGTCTGATCAAAGCTATTCTGGTTCAGCCCCATGCAGGGACACACATTAGTAGAAAATCATGCTAGTGAAAACTGTCTATGAGTTGTCACCCCCAAACCAGTGTCTATTGGCACAGCTCAGTTACTGGTACAACTGCCGGGTTTGTCCTGGGACTCGGCCCCAAGCATCTCCTCACTGTCTGCTCTCTGTAGGAGGCCAGGTAGGGATGCAGGAAAAGGCAAACACGAAGTAAAGGACAAAGGTATGGGTTGTGTGTATGCATCCACCTTACCATGGGGTTATCGGTGGCTCAAACCACCCTGCATCTTTGGTGGAAGGAGCTGTAGGGAATCAGCTCACAGGAGTTTGGGGTATGAAGCCGTTCCCTGGTTTTCCTTGCAGAAATAGAGCCTATTTATCTATTTAATTATTTCTTTTTAATCAGCAGCCTCCTAAATAACTATCTAAAGCATTTTAAAAAGTCAAGCTGGCAAGACATGAAAATCAGAGGGAGACAGCAGGGAGGGGAAAGCGCCTGAGAGCAG
>NW_009601125.1:0-7759 GCF_000690535.1 Cariama cristata
GACTTGCCTTTCACAAACCCATGCTGACTAGTCCTGATCCACTGCTTATCCTTCACATGCCTTGTGATCTCACTCAGGATGATTTGTTCCATCACCTTCCCCAGTACCGAGGTCTGACTGACCTTAGTTGCCTGACTCCTGTTTAGGTCTAATTTGCCAATGAAAAGAAGGGGAAAAAAGACCCCTGCATAAGAGTCAGGTACACAAATAGTCTTGTGAATTTTGTTCAGTAGAATAGAAATACTGTAACTGTGCAAGCTATCCAGTTCGGATGGGATTCTGAGCACTTTCCACTGGGAGTCTGATTTCTTTTATAGCCAATGGTAAGTACGTAGTAAGTGGTGATTCAGAGGATCCGAGTTAGAGACCTGAAGTTACACAGACTTAACTATTTTGTTAATGCCCAATTACATCTTTGTTGTTTTTAACCATAATGAGTTGAAGCTGTTGCAAGGCTCTTTGTTCCCCGTATTCATAGTGGCAGAACTCCTACAGAATCCCAGAGACCCAACTCTGAGGTATTTAACAGTACTTAGCTGCATCTTTTTTTCTTCCGCTTTCACACGGTAGAGCTTTCCTCCTTTTGATCATTACAGCTTTTTTTTTTTTTTTTTTAAAGACCCTTTGAGTTAACCTTTATTGAATAAGAGTGACCAGAACTTTACACAGTTTTAAGTGAGAAATCACTAAAATCTGGTACATGGTTTTAGTTCTTATATTTACTGGAAACCTTCTTACAGCTACATCATAGGATTGAATTTTCTGCAGCTGAAACAACAAATGTCTTGCTGTTATTCTGCAGTCAGCTGATATATCTTGATCTTTGAATAAAAAGCAAAGATCCAGTATCTGTAATGAGTCTTTGACCAGTTCACTTCATATGAAGAGCCTGTTGTGGAAAAGTACAGCAATGTTCTAGTGGAGGAGATGATGACCTACCTCAGTATTCTCCACACAGATTTTAAGATGTGGTGTGGGCATGGCAATAAATGAAGAGAATAAATAATAAAAAACCTGAAACTAACTGTTCCTACCACAAGAACTCTTGCATGATGCTAAATAATGCTAATAGCATTGTCCTCCCATAAGCTATGCTTGTCAGCTTGGTTGCAGTAAAACCGGTAGGGAAGAAACATCCTTCAGTGACCAGTGCCATCCAGAAATAAACATTCATAAGATGCAAGAAAATGGGATAGTTCCTTGATAGTTTATGACTGACTTTCATCAAAAGAAGGGATAAGAGCTCTTCCCATTGTCTGAGACAAATATCTTGCCAAAACAAAACCAAATAAAAACCACTAAGTAGCCAGTTCCAACCCTGCTGACCTCCACAAATCACTTTGGAAGTAATCGTGTAAGTTCTCTGAAAGGAGAAGTCTAATGAAGTAACAGTCATCTAACATGTCTAAAGAGGAATGAAGGGTGCTCAGGGTAGAGACTGGGGATACTAAGATTTCCTGAGATGAGGATGTATTAATGAAGGATACCAGCAAGACATATCCTGGCTGCAAAAGGAGTATACAAGGTATGTCACTCTCAAGACTCAGAGGAAGAAATTAATCTAGTTTGCTCACACATATGGTCTGGCCACTTCAGTGCAATTTCACTTAAAGCAGAACTGGGATGCTTCCAAGAGAAGCCATGTGTAAAGGCACTGCCTCCAGAACTGCACAGCTTTATGTCAAAGTGGTTTCATCCAAAGACCTTTTGGATGTGTGATCACCCAAAAATGGGGAGAGGGAAGAGAAATAGTGATGGGAAACCCGGAGAGTGGAACATGGAATGTTACTATATGTTTGCTAGTAATGATTGCACATACTTAAGTCAAGGGGTTAATTCTTGTATGTCTTAAGATCATTTAAGTAGAAGGGTGTAAAATGACAACATATAAATTTGACTCAAACCTAAATGTTTTTCTGTCTGCTTGTATACTTTTGTTCACTATTCACAACTAGAAGCTCATATTTATAATAAATTTAATGCTGCAGGAACTATTGAAACAACTAGAGAGAGACTACAGCAGTACCAATTCATGTTTAATGGATTAAAAATAAGTATCCTTTATAAATCAGGTAGATTTACAGCTTCTGAACACAAATAATCTACCTGGATAAAATCTACACACACCCTTGCTTCTGTAATTCAAGGGAATAAACCTATAATTAATAAACAATTTACCTGACGAGGATGTATCAGAAAACACCATAAGAAATCAGCATTAAAAAGCTTCTTCAAATGTCTGGAACCTTTTCTAATGAATATTTTTACAAGTGAGAAATGGTCGAAATATATACTCTCCAGTCTTAAATGGGGCAGATTGAATTTAACATGAAACTAGATTTTTGGGCCAAAATGTATCTGGAGAAAACCAATGCTAAATATTAGAAAGTATCTGATGTAAGAATGTAGATTCCTATTATTAGCCCCAACTTCTCTTTGCCAAGGAAAAGACTCAAAACTATCTTTGAGTTGGTAGATTCACAGGATATGCACATCTCAAACACTGCACTATGGTTTTTTCCCACCTCCTCCTTCTTTCAGAATGGATTTACTAAATCTAGAAAAAGCATGAGAATATTAACAAGGATGATGAAAGACATACTGTAGTCCCAATACAAGGAGCGATTGGAAGAGTGACCCAAGAGGGTACTATGATAGAAATCTATAAAATCATGAAAGTATAAAAAATGTAAACCTGGGAAAAGATCGAAATCAAGAAACTCCCAAGGAAATGATAAAGCAGCAATTAAAAAACAGGAAATAAGAGTATTTTTTTCACACAGTGGGTGAGTAAACTGTGGCATTTATTTTCCCAGAAGGGAAAGACATAAACTGCAAGTGCAAAAAGTAACTAGACACATTTATTGAAGAAAAATCAGTCAGGAACTCACTAAATTTCTTGAGCTGGAAGAGTATGTTTACTGTCTGTAAATAGGGCAACAGTATGACTCTTGCTTTTTTTCACTACACATCTGCTATGGGTCATTTTCAGAGGCACAGTATTGGGCTAGATTAAAACTTCATTTGACGTAATGCAGCTGCTGTGCATGTGTTACAAGTAAATCAGGGAGGCTGACTTCATGGCCCAGCAAGATACTTCATCATTTCATTTCTGTGGCCCTTCAGGTTGACTGTCTGGTATTACAAAGTACTCAGTACAGTTTCCATGCCACCTCATTTCACCAAACTCCAAATTTTATTTTTCAAAGCACAGAGTTATGTTACTGGTTGAAAAATTGGAATCACTCACAAAAGAGAAATGTGAAAATGAAATACCACTCAGAAAACATATTCCTGGTTTTCATTGTTACTTGTAGCTTTCTTCGAGGCAATGCTTTGCAGCAGAAGAGGAATCAGCACAATTCTTCAGGAATCTTGTCTTTAGCGCAGGACTTCTGTGAGACATCTGGCCAAAAAGATAGTTCAATAGTTCTAGGTTAGAATATGTGTTTATAACAAATGGGCGCACAGGTATACATTCTTGTTATTTTTATGAATTAATACATTCTTCCTGAATTGCATGGTTTTCTTCCAATTTGTATAATTTTTGAGACCATTACAATACTTTGTAAATGACATGTTCAGGGAAACTTGCACTGTACATACATTTTAGAAATCTTACAAACTCTTACTCGTCTTTTGTGTTGCTCAGTATCTGGACTGGTTTAGCACATGATAAATTATCATGTTTGTGTATACTGCAATCATCAAATCACCACCAAATGCTTCTGATTTATCTTTTTCCTTACAGCTTTGCTAATCTTAAGGTTTCTGCAAGAAAGGCTCAAGATGTTTTACAGGAAGCCGTATTTGCTTCCCTGCTCCCTGTCTTGGCGTTGCTTTTGGGAGTGAGAGGGAATAAGATGATCTCAGAAACAACTGAAATTTTAAAACAATTCCGAGTGAATGGAAAAGTAAAACACCATGTGACTGATTTTATTTGCTTTGGAAAACTGACTCCCCTGCATTGGGTGGAACTGACTCCCTTGCATTCCGTGGTAAAATTCCGCATTACCTTCATGTAGATCAGGAGTTTACCTCTGATTTTCTGAGACTTAGAGATGAGTAGGTTTTATTACCAGGTTTGTGTATCTATTGAAAGGTTTTGGTAGTAGCTCATTGTGCCTGCACAAAATTAGGTATGCTTAGATTGCAAAAATTAATTCAATATGAAACTTTGCAAAAGAAAGAATGTCTGCATATTTCCAACATTTTTGCAACTAGATCTCTGCAAACCTGTATAGACTTTCTGAAATAGAGTTTGTACCTAAAAGAGCCCAATTTTCCCAAGGTCAGATTGCTCTGTGAACTCAGATATGATTTATGCATGGTAACATAGATCAAAAGTGTGTCAGAAGAAGGACATAATTATATGAGACAAAATATGAAAAAATAATGAGGTCGTTTCCTATGCAGGTATCCATATACAAGATTTAATTCTTTCCAGGGAAAGGAAGATAAGAAACATGAGTGCAACAGGGTACTTCAGATCCAATTTTATGTCTTGTCCTCTTGATTCTGAAACAAGGATTTTCTGCAAAAACATAATTAAATTTTGGACAGCACTGACCTTTTCTTTCTGAATTTAATAGGATATAAAATAAGCCAGATATACACATATAAATATAGAAGTATAAATATATGTAAGATGTAAATATCGACCCAATAGGATATAACATCTGGATGAGCACAATCTGAATACAACAAGAGTTACTGAAATGTGTGTCTCAAATATGTGTGTTCATATGAGGATAAATAAGTAGATATCAAAGTATTTTATTATCACAGCTGAAAAATATACACTTTTTCATTCATGACACTAAAATCCTATAAGTATAGTGTAACTTTAAAATTAAGCATTAATAACACACTAAACCTTTTAAGAGAACAAGTCAAGGACAAAGTCAGATTCAAGTTATAATAAGGCAAACATAAACTTTTAGTAACACAAATTTGAATAATTCCCAAATCTGTTTAAAAACTGAATAATACTCTGTACTGTCACAGGTGAGATGAAGTAAACCCATAGTATATTTGGAGAGTGGGGCTTATTCAAAAACCTGGGAGATACACTTACACCCACTCGGTTATCATCTCGCACACTTGCTCACTGGCTCCCCCCACCACACCAAGTTCCCTACATCTCCAGTCCCCAGCCGGGAGGTGGATCCTGTCCCAGGGAAGTTGGGCAGAAAGTTGTACCAGAATGTGCCATGATGCCATTTGCAGGTATCTGTCTTGGGCATCACCAGCCAAGGTCCCTGGGCGTCCCTCAACATTTGTGTCCACACAGCTCTCTGATCTGAAGTAGGGAACTTTCCCTTCTTCCCGGCTCTTTCCCCCAGCCACTGTTTCACCTTTTACTTCCTGGGCCACCCTCTTTTCTTTTTTTTTTTTGTGATCAATTCTTTGTTTCAGGAGTCCCTCTTCTGTGCACCACTGCTTCTTTCCAGGACTCTACACCCTCAGTTTCCCCAATCTAGATAGTTTAGTTAAGGAAGCACAACACACAACTGGCCTTCTAATCGGTGGTTGCCTCTCAAGTCTCTTCCTCAATTGGAAGATTCAGGATGTGACAATTTTGTTTAGTCCAGATGTTACAAAAATTTATAGCCAGTCCATACCAGCTGCAGCTAGCAAGTAGGAGGCTTACTGCCTGAGAGTTCAAGAGTTCAATTTTGGATACTCACCCTTCCCAAACACATACACCCAATTATCTTCTGCCTGGTAACATTCACAATTTGAGCTATAGTCTTACCAATGAACATGCTCTTTGAACTGAAGTTGAACAGCTAGTTCTTCTTTCCATAGCCGTATTACAAGAGCTATCCAACTTAGAAGAAAGAGCTGGAGGGGACAATAATATTTTATACTGCAAGCATCTACTATCCTATCGTAACTGCATGTATGGCACACCTAAGGGTTTAATTGTTACAGAATAAATAAATTATATTAGACAGTATTAAATATATAGTCACAGAACATTAGACTTGGAAAGAAGGCTCATTTGCTTATGTAGTTCACCCTCATGGAAAGCAGAATTAAACCATGCATTCTCTTGAGCTTTATACAGACAGATTTTTACATGAGATTTCCATGACTTTTCTTGAAAGATTTTTTTCATAATCTAGTATCTAGGAATATAACTCTGGCATTGATGAAATTTTTTTCACATAAATACAGTGAAACCTATTGACAGTTGATGTCACCCATTAATCCACCTCTCCAAGCTTGGTTGGTTTTGGCTGGTAAAACTTATGATATTGAAAACAGAAATGTCTAGTTTTGAAGCAGATGCTCATTTTGCACTCAAGCACAGCGTAGCCAATTAGAATTGTCCTTTACATGCTAAAGACTACAGAAATCTGTGAAAAAAAATAGTGGTGATATTGCATGCTGAAGCAACAAGAACCACAAGCAAATGTTTTGTGCATAAATCAATCTTCAGACAGATTGAAATCATATATGAAAGTTCGACACAGTAATTCTATCCCAACTGCTCAGTACTGGTGACTTTAAACATTAAAAGATCTCATAAAATAATTAAACTCTAAAAATTAATCAATGTCAATATTTGCTTTTTTATGATGAGCTACAGATAGTTTCCAGCAAACTTTTTTTATTCTCATCTCAAGACCTTGAGATTCATGGAAGTTTTCACTGTGTCAGTTATAGTTACCAGTTCGGACATTTTAACATCTAAAAATTAGTCACCCAGCAGGAGACTCAGCATGCAAGCTAAATACTGCACACTAAGAAGGTAATTGCCCACACCCAGGAAAAAGAAAATAATTTGCATAGGAACTACTCTAAACTTGTCACCAAAATAAGGGCTTCTCCACCCCTTGGAAATTCAAAGCAGAGTTCATTTCCAGGAATACACATCTAGTGAAAGGGAAGATGACTTTTTGCACAATACCTACATGGTTAAAGAAAATAGGAGAGCTTGCATCCAGACAGCCTCTTCCTAGATATGTGGACCTGTAGTTTCTACTTCTCCAAAGCATGTCTTACCGGTTAGACTGTTGAAAGCAGCCTGAAACAGGACTGAGATCCTTACAGCTAGTGAGAGCTGGACAACTATGAAAAAAAAAAAAAAAAAGGCAGCACAGGGGAGGGTGGCTCTGCATCCTTCTCTTAAACACAGAGCTGTTGAAATGAGCGCACATGCTGTTACTGCATGGTACTATTCAGTGGTATTTTAATGAAAAATGCATAATCGAACAAAGAAGGAAGCCCAAAACTCTCTCAGAGTTAAATTAGAGATTCTACCATAAAATATATGCATTTTTCATATCAACATTATTCTTTAAAAACACTTCAGACATTTACTTCATGCCATTTATGTATTTTTTTGACATATTGCCCAATTTGCAATGGAAAATAATTTGGAAATTATAAACTTGGCTAGAAAGGGGTTTCAGTACTTTTCTTTCTAACAGTATGTTGTGTGTTACACAGAGGAGCCATCTTTTGACACATTATCTACAAATGTGTGCTGTCTTTTAATTCCTTCTCTGATGACTTCTGCCATCTGCCTGGAGTTGCAAATATCATTTGGGACAGAAAAAATAAGAATAAGAAGGAAAAACACTGAAATCAAAGTATCAAAATATCAATATCATAATATCAATATTGAAACATAAAAGAAATTTTTTAAGAAACCAACTGAATTAATTTCTTTAGAAGAAACAGAGGAAACAAATTTAAGGAAAAATAAGATTCAATACAAAAGAAAAAGAAATACTGAAAAATCTAG